>NC_048912.1:161825-195157 GCF_011077185.1 Oxyura jamaicensis
GAGGTTGGACTCGATGATCTTGAGGTCTCTTCCAACCTAGAAATTCTGTGATTCTGTGATTCTGTGAACAACAATGGCCCATCCGCCTGGGCTGGGATCACTGCTGTCTCTGTGCTGCTGTACTGGCAGGCTGGAACTGCAGGCTGAACTCAGGTCTGACACACTGTGACCTGTGGATGAGTCCAATGGGAGCACCTACACTGTCAAGTGTTCGTGGCCATAGGTAAGTCCACTGTGTAGCAAGTGCAGCTCAAAGCGTCTGTGGCCACAGAGAAGTCCATGCCACAGCAGGTAGATCTTGCAGTGTCTGTGGATAAGGTCATGCCAGAATACCTCAAAGTATCTGTAGCAGTGGATGAGACCACGGCAAAGCAAGCGTCCAAAGGCACCTCTGAAGGGACTGTGGTCAATGGAAAGGGACACACCAGAGCAGGTACACCTCAAAGCATCTGTGATCATAAATAAGCCCATGACACAGCAGGCTCTTCAAAGTCTCTCCAAAGTCTCTTTGAAGAGACTTTGGCTCATGGAGAAGGCCGTGCTGGAGCAGGTACACCCCTAAGGGACTCTGGCTAATAGACAAGCCCAGGCTGGAGTAGCAGCAAGGGGAGTTCACTGTAACATTAAACCCTATGGCCTGGTCCAAACAGACAAAGGGTGGAGATTGTAACGGAAGTCAGAAGTCACTTTAAAGGGTCTCCTGCAAGCCCTCATATGATCCATTAAAGATAGTCCATCACTGGATAATTCAGGCTGGAAGGGACCTCATAACCTCTCCAGCTCAATCTCCTACCCACAGCAGAGCCAGCTATAGGATCAGACCAGGCTGCTGACGGCTTTATCCAGGCTGGTCTTGAAAACTCCTGGAATTGAAAATACTTCCTACAAATTAGCACAATCCTCAAACTAACACATTTCTTTTCTGGTGACTGCTCTAGACAACGAACAAAAGTTACTTATGTTCTAAATTTTTATTCAGTTAGTGTCCTGGATGCAATCATGATAGGGTTAATTTTCCTCCTAGCAGCATGTACAGTGCTGTGTTTTGGGTTTAGGATGAGAATAATGCTGATAACACTGTGATGTTTTAGTTGTTGCAGAGCAGTACAGTCAAGGACTTCTCAGCTTCTTGTGCTGCCCTGCCAGTGAGGAGGCTGGAGGGCACAAGAAGCTGGGGGGGACACAACCAGCACAGCTGGCCCCAGTGGCCAGAGGAACATCCTGTGTGTCATGGCGAGCAATAAAACTGGGGGGAGTTGGCTGGGGTGGGCTGCCACTGCTTGGGGACTGGCTGGGCATCAGTTGGCTTGTGGTGAGCAATTGCATTTGTGCAATCACCTGTTTTGTATATTATTTTTTCCTTTTTTTTTTTTTTTCCTATTAAATGGTACTCATCTCAACCCAAAGTTTTAGTCAACTGAAAAGTTTTCTTTTTTCCCCCTCAATTCTCTCAATTCCTTCCTACTGTGACGGAAGCAAGCGAAAGGCTGTGTGGTGCTTTTCTGCCTGACAGGTTAAGCCAAAACAGTCCATTTTAGTGCCCAATGTGGGGCACGAAGGGTTGAGATAACAACAGATCCGACCAGTGTGTGTTAGAACAAATTTGCTTGCAATATGTTGTAAGTGTTACATTAATTTAATAGTTGCTGGTCACAATATTTATTTATTTGCTCTCAAAGTTTATTTATTTGCTCACAATGTTCTTTTATGTAATGCTGGCTTACTGTTTCTCACTTCTGAGGACTGTCTTAAGGTTGGTTTTGGTTTCCTAAGTCTGTATATAATATTCACTTATGTTACACTGGCCATGAGCCTAATCTTATATTTGTATTCAGCACTGCTGTCATCCTTGTACTTTGGGAACTACTTTATGGAAATTATTAATAAGTACACTTTTTACCTTTTCTCCACAGGGAGCCAATCTATGGAGGACACCTTCCCCTTCTCCTCCAGGCTATTTTCAACGGCTCTTCAAAACTTAAAATATTCTCAAGATGTTCAAACAAGTATATTCCTATTGCTATCTCCTGAACGTGTTTCAGGTTTTGTCTAAGGTTAAACAACTATTTAAGAATGCCACCCAGAGGTCTGTCCTGAAGCAGGAAAGCTGAGTAGCAGGGAACGTGGGAGGATATCAGTGGCACAAGAATAGCGCTACAGTGCTTTGGAACTTCACCCCGGAATGAATGCAGAACACTGAAAAACTGGTAAAAACTTTGTTGTTGCCCTGGCAAATGCAAAGAGACACAAATCACTGAAACATGGTGGGGCTTGCCCTACGCCTACCAAGCCACACTCAACACTAATCCAGTTCCCACCCGAGACACTGTGGCTAATCCATCTCCAGCAACAGACACTGTAGCTAATCTAACTTCTGCTACAAGCACTGCAGCTCCTCACACTCCCACCACAAACACTGTGGCTGAAGCAGAGAGCCAAGCCACAATGGTATCAGCCACCCCTGTAGTCAAAAAGAAACAACGGCAGTGGAAGTCAGTTCATATGGTATGGGAAGAAGCAGCGTCTCCTCGGAGGTATGAGGAGGAAGAACTGGAAGAGGCAGGCTGCTCTGCAGCAGGACCATCAAAAGAACAGGATGGGGAAGAGACAGAACTCATAAATGAGTCTGAAACCACGCAATCCTGATCCCTGAGAGAGCTGTGAGATATACAAGAGGATTTCAGCCCTCATCCAGGTGAGCACATTGACACCTGGTTGCTCTGATGCTGTCGTAATGAGGCCAGTAGCCTGGAATTAGATGGCAGGGAAGCTAAGCAGCTGGGATCCCTCTCTACAGAAGGAGAAATTAACAAAGTGATAGGAAAGGGGGCAGAAGTCCTCAGCTCCTGGAGGCAACTCCTGTTAGGCATCAAGGAAAGGTATCCTTTCAAGGAAGATGCTTTATGTCACCCAGGTAAGTGGACCACCACAGAGAAAGGTATCCGGTACCTGAGGTGCTGAAGGTGATTTATAGTGACCTGGATAACAAGCAGGTAATCAATGATCCAGACCAAGTCCATTGCACATGGTCAATGAGGCAGAAGTCTGTACAGAGCACACCATCATTGTGTGCTAGTGCACAGGCAGTGACACCTGGAAAGATGGAGACGAACCAACTGTGGATGTAGTGGTCAGCCAATTCCAGCAAAATGAAGAAAATTTCTCTTCTTCTCCATGGGCCTGCATCTCAGTGGTGCAGAAACTGTACCAAGAGGTCCAGCAACTCAAAGAGAACATATCTTCCTTCTGCACCAAGAGTGCCTGATTCCCATCCATGATCTGATTCATCACCTGGAGACCCAAGAAGTGATCAGGAAGACTTGTTCATCCTTTAATAGTCCCATATGACCAATGAGGAAGTCTAATGGTGAGTGGAGGCTAACACACTACCATGAACCCACCAACGCAATCGACAGTAGAAACAACCACCAGATGGCTGGAAACATATCCTGTGCCCCATGCCACTGCTCAAAACACTACTGTGAGCCTTGATAAGCAAGTCTTATGGTGACTTGGAGCCCCAGAAAGAACTGAATCAGAGAACGGGACTCTTTTCTCAAACAACTTCATAGACACCTGGGTCAAAGAGCATTGACCAGGTATATCACATCCCCTATCCCCTATAACCAGCCTTAGGGAAAATTGAATGATACAATGGAATGTTAAAGAACACACTTCAGTGCAATGGGTGCTGGGACATTCAAACATTGGGATACACATTTAACAAAAGCCCCTTGGTTAGTTAACGCTAGAGAATCTGCCAGTTGAGCTGGCCCTGCCCAATCAAAACCCCTTATGTACTGTGGAAGTGGATAAAATTCCTGTAGCGTGTGTACAAAACATGCTGAGGAAGACCGTCTAGGTTATTCCTGCCTCAGGCAAAGGCAAGCCCATCTGTGGAGTTGCTTTTGCTCACGGACCTGAGTGCACTTGGTAGATAATGCAGAAGGATGGGGAAATCCACTGTGTACCTCAATGAAATTTGATTCTGCGTAAGAATAGCCCATTACTTGAATAGTATGATGCCAATTGCTATATAATGCTGTACATCATGTCAATGGTATTACAGTAAGAATCATCCAAACAAATGAAGAACAAATCTTGATGGAACCAGGCAAGTGAAGTGGTGATGGAGCCAGAGCTGGCTTCGGCATGCAACAATCCAACACCACGAACCATCTCCGTGAAGAAGTTCCTTCTCATATTTTAAGTGGAACCTCCTATGTTCCAGCTTGCACCCACTGTCCCTTCTCCTGTCATTGGGTGTAACTGAGAAGAGCCTGGCTCCATCCTCCTGACACTCACCCTTTACATATTTATAAACATTAATGAGGTCACCCCTCAGCCTCCTCTTCTCCAAGCTAAAGAGACCCAGCTCCATCGGCCTTCTTGGCCACAAGGGCACAGTGCTGGCTCATGGTCATCTGGCTGTCCACCAGGTCCACACTTAGGTCTCTCTCCCCTTCACTGCTCTCCAACAGGGCAGTCCCCAACTTACACTGGTGTCTGGGGTTGTTCTTGCCCAGATGCAGGGCTCTACACTTGCCCTTGTTATATTTCATTAAGTTTCTCCCTGCCCAACTCTCTAACCTGTCAAGGTTCCACTGGATGGCAGCACAGCCTTCTGGTGTGTCAGCCACTCCTCCCAGTTTAGTGTCATCAGTGATTGAATGTATTTTCATTAATGAATATGTTGAACAGTACTGGTCCCAGTAGCGACCCTTGAGGGACTCCACTAGTTACAGGCCTCCAGCTCACCTCCATCCCATTGACCACAACCCTCTGGATTCTTCACTTCAGCCGATTCACCTCAACCCCCAATAGTCCAGACCACACTTCCTCAGTTTAGCTGCAAGGATGCTGTGGGAAACAGTGTCAAAAGCTTTACTGAAATCAAGATAGACCTTTCCATCATCCATCCACCTGGTAATGTCCTCATAAAAGGCTATCGGGTTGGCTAAGCATGACTTCCCCTTGGTGAAGCCATGCTGACTGCCCCTAATGACCCTCTTATCCTTGATACGCCTAGAGTCAGAGCCAAGGATAAGTTGTTCCATCATCTTTCCAGGGATGGAGCTGAGGATGACCAGTCTATAGTTACCCGGGTCCTCTGTCTTGCCCTTTTTGAAGACTGGAGTGACATTTGCTTTCCTCCAGTCCTCAGTCTTTTGAGTTTCTCAAGATGCCTGCTAGCGAGGAGGCTGGGGGTATACAAGGAGCTGGGAAGAAACACAACCAGGACAGCTGACACAAACCAGCCAAAGGGATATTGCATACTACACAACATCACAATCAACAATAAAAACAGGGGGAACTGGCGAGGGGAGCTACCATTGCTCAGGGACTGGCTGAGCATCAGTCGGCTGGTGGCAAACAATTGTATTGTACATCACCTGCTTTGTGTATTCTTTTTTCCTTTTCTTCCTGTTTCTTTCCTATTATACTGTCTTCATCTCAATACCCAAGTTCTACATTTTTTCCCCTAGTTCTTTCCCCCATCCAGCTGTGTGGTGCTTATCTTTTTGCTGGGTACAACCAGAACAGCTGGGAACTTCAAGAGCTTTCAGACTACACGTGTCCCAGTGACATCCAGTAAAAACTTGACCTGCCCCTGGCAGGACCAGACCAACATTTGACCAGGACCAAGCCAACACTACAGAGCTTTCAATAATCCCTCCATCCAGATTTTAAAATAGCAAGCAATTTTAGAGGTGAAAGCTAGTTTCGACTTATCAGAGTTATCCTGGAGTTATCCTGTTTTCCTGGTATTGAGCATGTAATCATACATCATACTCATTCCTGCCCTTGGCACGGGGGTTGGAACTAGATGATCTTTAAGGTCCCTTCCAACCCGAGCCATTCTTTAATTCTATGATTCTATGTCCTACAGAGGGGGTACTTAAGACATAGTAGCCCCTTGCTCACCAGCAAGCCTTCTAACTCATTCTTTCATTGGGTTACTCAAAGAGAACTACAACTCAGCATATCCCCTCCTCTCTCTCACCTTCTCTTGAGGGACAACAAAGGACCTCAGGCTCCCTGCTCTGGGGTCTAACAGAGAAGCCAGAAAGGAGAAATGCCATCCTACGACACCCCGGCTACACGTGTATGACTGACCTGTTGTCCCCCAAGAGACCATCATGACATGTTAGCTGGAAGGAATACTTTCTCACAAAAACACCTTTCATCCAGAAATGCTCTTTCTTGGCCTGCTTTCCTGCAATACAGCAGTTTTTGCAGTCATGTTCTCAATGTATGTGTATAGAGCCATCCATCTGCAATCAGACCCTGCCAGCATATTTCAACCAGCTTTGACAAGATATATGTCTCCATAATAGTGGTCCCTGGTAGTAAAACCTTCACATCTGAGAAGCAAAGTATCCAGCAGCAGGGGGACTTGCAAAGCTAGAATTTCTATTGTTGCTACACACAAGAGGCTCCAACTCTGCCACGGCCTCACACTCTACCTCTCACAAACCCATGACAAAGCCAGGGGACTATCTGTTGGCAGATAGGAAGGCTAAGCTCTGTGCAACAGGCCATAACGGAGCAGGGAGACGAGCAGCTCTCAGCTCAGGGACATGCTACAGCCCCAGCAATCAGCACTTTATAAAGCACAGTGCAGTCAAAATTTATATATCTTTTCATCACAAAGTTGGCTTAAAATAGCTGTATCTAAAACAATATAACATGTTTACTGGTTTTGTAGCTTCTGAGAATTTAAAACATTATTTCTGCACTGGTATGCTCTGGGGGATGCCTGTCTGGAAAGCAGCTTTACAGGAAAGGGCCTCGTGGTCCTGGTGGACACTATGGTGACCATGAGCCAGCAGCATACCCCTGCCACAAGGACAGCTGAGGGGATCCTGGGCTGCATTAGGAGCACCACAGCAGGTCAGGGGAGGTGCTCCTTCACCTCTGCTCAGCACTGGCGAGGCCACAGCTGGAGCACTCAATCCAGTTCTGGGCTCCACAGCACAGGACAGACATGGAGCTACTGGACAGAGCCCAGGCTGAGACATGGACACTTAATTAACTCCAGTGGCAAAACTGAGCTTTTAAGAAAAAGCAACACCTGGGATCATGCTAAAACTACAGATGGTATTACAAAGCACTGCAGACAGGGAACTGGGAGCTGATTTCCTGGAACTTCCTTTGTCTTCAGGCATTGCCCAGAGCAGGCATTGTAAGAGATTAATGGCACTGTAATAGTATTTGCTCCATATAAACATAGGAGAACACTCAGCAGCACCCTTCACACAGGCAGGCAGTCCAGTGGATAAAGGCAAAAATACACACCTCTTCCTTTCCAAATCTGACTGCTTTAAACCCATGAGGCAATAAATCCTCTGTAGGTACATCAGGCCCCCCAGACCCTTTAAGTTTTTGCTGCAGCACAGGGTGAGGTTTGGAGTAGACTGAGGCTGTCTCCATTGCCTTTCTCTGTGCTGTGGCTTTTACCTACAGCACACCTACAGGGTGAAATGTTCTTCAGGGTGATGAGAGCCTGTTTTTTGTATTGTACATTTCAAGTTACTGAATGGATGCTGTGAACACAGAGATGGGAGGGAGAAGGGCAAGAGAGCATCAAGTGGCCATTTACTTCAGGTACAGTCACAGTTAACAAAGCAGAAATGCTTGGAACTTCTCTCCTGGTGGCTGTGTCACCTGCCATCCCAGGAGTGTCACTGTCAATGGGACCTGCTCCTGGGCCTGTGGATGACTCAGACACACACCTGGGAAGAATAAGCAGTTATCAGTGATCTAATATGCCATGCTGGGGCTACTCAAGACCTTGCCAGCCAGCTCTGCCTCCAAGCACTGCTCAGAACATCCCAGCATGCTATTGTCTACAGCTTGGCTTTTGAAATTTATACTCTAATGCTGCTGAGGTGCTCCCTGTTTGGCCAGACATTGTGCTCCGGTGAAATCCACAGCAGGCAGACTCAGGCATGGCTGATCACCGTGCTTGGGGGAGCACAGCTCACACTGGAGCAGTGCCGGTTCCCCACCTTCTCACCCAGGCCAAGTTAAAACTATCACCTCTCTCTGCTTATTCTGCCCTCACTCACCAGCCCTAAAAGGGCTCAAGGTAACATCATCCAAGCTCAATGCTAAGACCACAGGCAGCCTGAAACTCAGGCAGCCAACATCTGTGTGCCGATCCCCACAGAAGTACAAGTTACACTTATGAGCAACCAAAAGCATCCAAAGAGGACTAAGATATGATCCCAACACATTTTAAAATGTCCAGTCTTCTATCTTCTTTTATAACTAATACAGAAATACATTCAGAGTCTGCCCTACACCATCTCCACCATCCCCTCCGTAGCCTGAGCTATTTGTTGCACTGCTCCCTAGGCTGGACTAACGCCACGCTGCAGCCACTTTCAAGGACTGTAGTCGTGTCATCCTCAGGTGCCAGGACAGCACATTTTCATGCACCCTTTTTCCAAATGGGGGCTGTGATCAGCCCATGACATTTAATCTCTGGCTCTCCTTCTTGGTCACTCTCTGCCCCTGCTCCAACGTGGAGTCCCTCTCATGGGATGCCGTCCTTCCTGAACTGATCCTGCAGGGGCTTGCCACAGGCAGCAGCTCTTCAAGAACTGCTCCCACATGGCTCCATACCATGGGGTCCATCCATCCCCCCAAGAGCAAACTGCTCCATCCTGGGTCCCCCACAGGCGGCAGCTCCCCCCAGACCCCTGCTCCTGCATGGGCTCCTCTCCATGGGCTGCAGCTCCGGCCCGGGGCCTGCTCCTGCAGGGGCTCTCCATGGGCCGCAGCCTCCTCCAGGCCACATCCACCTAGCAGGAGCCTTTCCACAGGCCACAGGGAAACTGCTGCTGTGTGCCTGGAGCACCTCCTGTCCTCCTGCTGCACTGACCTTGGGGTCAGCAGGGCTGTTTCTCACTCCTTGCTCTCCCAGCTGCAGTTGCCCAACAGTTTTTTTCCTATTTTCTTAAATCTGCTCTCACAGAGGCACGAACAACACTTAATGGCTCGGCTCTGCCACTGGTGGGGCCCCTTTGGAGCCAGCTGTAACTGGACCGTATCTAACATGAGGCAGCTTCCGGATTCTTCTCACAGAGGCGACCCCTGCAGCCCCCCACTACTGCAACCTTGCCACATAAACCCCATACAACACGGTAAGAGCACTGTCTCACACCACACAAACTCTGTTTACTCTCCCTAGCACTCAGCAAAGGGTGGAATGAAAGGGGTTATCCTGTTCTCCCAAGAAGCCACCGTGGCGGCAGACCAATCTGTGCACCGTGATCTACAGCCAATCAGTACAGAACTTCCTCCAGAAGAGGCACACATCCGCAAATACTTTTTTCTTTCCTTTTTTTTTTTTTTTTTTTTTTTTTTTGGTTAGCTATGCCCCCCATTGTTTGGCATAGTGTTACGCATAAAGAAAAATTTCTGTCTTGCACAGACATGACACAGTCCTAAAACGATCCCAACAGCCCCTCTCCCCCATCCGCTCAGCAGGGCCCGGGACTCCCGCTGACGCCAAGCAGCGGTCCCACGGATCGGGCGCAGCCGCGCACGCAGGGACAAGGCCCGGCGCCGACTCAGCCGCCTACTTCCCGCCGCACCGGCCGCGTCCCAGCCGGCACGGGCAGCGAGGGCTGCCCCGGGTTCCTTCTTTCCCGCCCACCGGCAGGCCGAGCCACAGGGCCGTTGCCCGCCGCGCAGCGTGCAGGGCCCATCCCGGAGCTCGCCGCTTGCCCCGCGGCCGCGAAGGCACGGCTCTTCTTTCAGGACGTGAAAATGGCGGAGTTCTCCCCCCCCCACATCCTTTCCGCGGGGAGCGCCGGGGCCGCCTCGCCTGCAGGGGGCGGCGCGCAGCGAGGGCGCCACAGGCAGGAGCTGCCCCCGCAGCCGGCGGCCGGCAGGGACCGGCCCCGCGCCCTGACCTGCCCCGGGACAGCGCGGCCAGCACAGCGCAGGGGCCCGGCCGGAGCGGGCAGTCGCTCTCGGCGCGGGTAAGGCAGGGCCTCCGGGCGCGCCGGCCCCGCTGCCCTTGGCGAGACCGAACTGCAAAGCTGCCGCGCTGCTAGTCCTGCCTTTCAGGGAGAGAGAAAAAAATAAAACATAGGCAGAACCCCAGCGAGCTCGCCGCAGCGGCGAGCCCGGGCTGACAGGGGCGGGGAGGCGCTGACCCCAGCCTCCGTCCGCCGCGGGCCTGGGACCAGCAGTGCCCCTGCCATCCCGCTTACCTGCACGGCGGCGCCCGGCGGCCCGCACCGCACCGCACCACATCGGACGGCCCGGCCAGGGCGATGCTCGCGGGGCCGCGCCGAGCCGCGCTGGAGCCGCACGGGCCGGGAACGGGCTGCGCAGATGCGGGTGACAGCCGTGCCGCCCCGCCGCTGCCGGGCTCCGCGGCGCCCGCGCGGCCCGAGGGCAGCGGAGCCCCGCGCCGGGAGGGGCGCTGGGCGGCTCAGGCCGGCCGCGTGCGTGAGTGTGTGTGCACGGGGGGGGGGGGGGGGAGCGGTAATTGGGCAGGTTGAGAATGCATGCACTTAATGAGTGCTGTCGCCATGGTAACCCGTGTATTCTTCAACGCTGCAATGTTAATTTTTAATCTGACCGCATTATTTTGGGGAGCTGCCTGGCCGCGCACGGCGGGTCGCCACGGCAACGCGCAGCCCGGGCACCACCGACGCGGCCGCGGTGCGGAAGGGGCCGCGAGGTTCCCCGGGAGTAGCCCGCTGCCCGCGGTGCCTTTCTCCAGGACGCGCCACCGCCACCGGGCCCGGCCCAGCTCCGCCGGACCCTGCGCCGAGCCCCGCAGGCACGGAGCGGGCGGCGGGGCCCGGCCGGCGAGGCCCGGGACGCGGCCTTGGAGCAGCGGCGAGTTCCGGGGCTCCCCAGCCCTCCGGGCACCGCCGGTGCCCAGCACAGAGCACGGGTGGGACCCGGCGCCAGCAGTGACCGCCAAGGACCAGTCAACCCAGCCAAGGCAACGGCATGCAGCACGTGGGCAGCAAAACAGCCGTGGGGTAGGAGCGAAGGCAAGTGCTGCCCAGCACAGAGTTCCAGGAAGGGGAGCACACCAGCTTGAGTGCAGCTCTTGGTGCCAGTTCTGGGCAAAGCAGAGAAAAGCTGCACTGCCACTGAGCAGCGGAACAGCATCTCTGCTTACACCCAAGCCCTGGAGAGCTGCTGTGGACAAGACATGGTAGCTTTGATTGATGTTGGAGGGAACAACCCCACTCAGGAACTCTGATGAACTGTGGCAGGAACAGTAAATCCAGCTCTGCCACGTTGTCTCCACCCCTTTTCATAGTAGAAGCAGGTAGTCATGAAGCACTTTGTTCCCACAATACTGAGGAGTCGGGCTGAGCTTGAGCGTCCCAGCATCTCCCATCCTTGCCTTGCATTGGGGTTTTGAGGTGGCTTAAAAACAATTTTTGCCCTTTTTCAAAAATTAAGCTTGAAATTGGGCTACATCAGGCAGGAGGCATGAAAGATGGGAGCTCTTCTAAGTCATTAATGTTAACCTAACTCCCCTGGAGAGCAATCAAACTCCATTGCTGATGGTAACATATCTAATCTTACCCAGCAGTTAAGAGACCTCTAAGACCAAACTAGTTCCTGAGGCCTCATCTGAAGTAGGCAAGCAAGAACAAGAATTGCAAAAAGGTGTACAGCTGTTGAAAACAGTGCTTGATACACGTTGGACAGGCTGGGAGATGCAACTTTCTGTACACCCCTCAGGCCACGTCCTGCCATATGAAATCCAGGGTAATTGGTATTTCTGCTTGCTTTGGGGAGAACAGGAGCAAGCTCTCTGTGTCTAATGTAACTGCCACTTTCAATAATCTGAGCCTACCAAGAGACATACATAAGAGACATAAATCCTAATGCATCCCTGCTGTACGGGATGGCAGTACCCTGCAGGTGGCTGTGCCTGCCACTCCTCACCTTCAGTTACATCTCACACTCATTTGACCCAACAGCCTGGGGTTGTTGCAAGGACTGAGACCTTGCAACACATGAGGCAACATAAGAGTTTGAACTATAAACCAGCACACATAGCTTCTATTCTATTAATTTGCTGGGCAAGTCACTTCGGTTCTGTTCCTCAGTTTCACTGTCTCTAGAGGGTTTTCATGAGCTGGTAACTATGAAAAACAATTCTGCTTATGGTTGTCAAACATAATAGGTGACACCCAAATTATGGCAAATGGTGCATTACACTTTCAGCTCATAGAGCAACATTTATTAATCATCAGAAAATAGACCAAGACAAGGTAACTAAGAGGCACTTTTAAAATATTTTATGCTGTCTTCCCAGTTACTGGCAGCATTTAGTCTAGGCTGAGTGGCATGCCTCTATCAAGTAGCTCAGCAGAACAGGATTTGCAATCCCAGGGCAGCCGTTGCATACTGCCCCTCAAGTTAATTGCACAATGTAATTGTTGTACCACTACAATCACGAAAGACTGTATGCAGCATTATTTTCTTCTCATGTTGATGCTGAGCAGTGATGCTGACACTGAGCAGTATAAGGAACATAAATGCTGCACAGGAGAAAGGTTTTGCACTTTACCCATTTCTAGGAGCAACATTTCTCTTGACTAGCAGATAAATTAGATGCAGTTGTACATTGTGATTACACCAAGTAGATGAGACATGATCTATTTCACACCTACTTACCTAACAGCATTAATATTTACTACTCATACACACAACATGATCTGTTCCAGGAGCTGCACAGACCATTTATTTGCCAAATTCCACCTACACCTCCACCCACATGAGAGCACAAGCTACATCTTCCAGTCACCTCCAACTCTGGCTTCACCTCCATGATTTTCAGTATTTTGGGCTGAAATCACTGAACTGTGGTCCTGTTTAGTCAAAACATTCAAGCAAAACTTAAGGTTTTGCTTTTAAAACAAGTCAAAATACTCCTTTTTAAAAATGTGCATTCAAGATTTCTAAATCAAAGCAGGTCACCCTGCAGGAGCAAATTTCTGTGAACAAGAGGATGTAGCCCTGTAAGTCAGAGAATCACCCAGGATCATGTCCAAAACTATGAACTATTGTGAAGAACATACCTTCCAAAACACGTGCTAGTTGTAGACATCCTCCTATTGCCACTACTCTTCCAGCAGTATAGATCATACCAATTGCTGTGATCCCTTGCATACAGGTTACTGCACCTGTGTTTATTTAGCTAAGCAATTTAGACATTTTATTGAAAGATGTTGCTAAAAGGAATTAAGCTCAAATCCCACAAAACCAGGTAAAATGAAACAACTGAAACTTCTTCAGCATCTGCATACATGTTTAGCAAAAATAATAGCGTAAAGAAGCTTTGAGAGTTAAGAGCCCACATTCTACTATTCAAGTCTACCTAACCACAAAATAAAACTTGGGGACAAAGGGTTGATCGCATTAATACTTCCAAAGCTACAGGTCACTCATGAAAAGCATTCTGACTCATCAGCTACATAAACATTTTCCTACTGTCTGCCAGAATTTGAGACACAGCGAAGGTGTGACGCATTTGCACCATCTACCTTTACGGCAGATATTTAACATCATGTGAATAGTTAATTTATGAAATTTGCAATTGTGTCAAACACTGAAGCACAGGAAGAGACCTGTTTTTAAAAAACAGGAACAGGTTTGTAACAGACTCTGAATACCACCACAGAAGTTCTAAACTTGACATTTTTTTAATGGTACAGCATTGATTTCTCCTTCAAAAACTCCTGACACTAACATTTAAAAATCAATCCTTCAATTCATGTTTGATGACAAAGCATATTTTTTTCAAAAACAAATTTATATTGCATCATATATTGCATTAGTTAGGACACCTAATACATAAACACATCCCCCTGTCCTGGTTTCACCTGGGATAATTTTCTTCCTAGTAGCATGTACGGTGTTGTGTTTTGGGTTTAAGATGAGAATAATGCTGATAACACAATGATGTTTTAGTTGTTGCAGAGCTTCTGTTTAGTCAAGGACTTCTCAGCTTACTGTACTGCCCCATGAGTGAGAAGTCTGGAGGTGCACAAGATGGGAGATGACACAACCAGGACAACTGACCCCAACTGGCTGAAGGGACATTCCATGCCATATGGCATCACGCAGGACAGTAAAAACTCAGGTGGGTTGGCTTGCAGTTAAGGGTTAAAATTGAGCTATGAGCAACACCAGGTGGTTTTGCCATCACCTACTGCTGCTACTGCAGGCTGAACGAAAGCACACGCTACAGCCCCACAATACAGGTATGCATCCAAGTCTTCTGTGATCTTTTTTTTGCACTTCTATGAAGTTTGAGACATTATTCATGCAAACAACATTTTTGTAACATCTAAGAGAGGTCTCAGAAATAGTCGTATTTGTGAACACACCTGACACCAGATTGTCTTCCACTGCCACAAACAAGTAACACTAGCAGAGCTAAAGTGATTTTTATTTTTATTTTTTGTTAGGGGGTTTTGTGGATTCTTAAGGTTATAGAAAGTCTAGCACTTAACTGCACTGGCTCAGGATCTGGCACTATTGAAATCCTACTAGCTTTCCACAGGAAAAAATCCAGAAGAATCCAGGTGATACCAAGGAATTCCTGTTTCATTAGTGTAGTAAAAGGCCATTTAGCATTTGTACTGTTACCAAGAGAGATATCACACATTGTTCCAGTAATGGTTAAATAGAACTTCAACGTTTAAAGGAGCTATAGGCAGGTTGGTTAAATCCAATCTAGGCCCTTCCTCCAAGTATTCACGAATAAAGATGACTTCACACAGTAGTCCTAACAATATTACTTTAAAAAGCTAATATAGTTTTAATACACTGTTATCAGAGATGGTAACTACTACTATAAGGCCAATACAAACTCACACTGGGAACCAGTCATAGAAACCAACTGTCATTAATATCTACAGGTACATGCAAGAAACTAATTATTGTGTTCTTTTATTACAAATTTATTGAAAAGATATGTAGCTTTTAAGCTACTATCTCCAAGCTCACAATTCCTGTTTAGAGGAGCATGCGTTTTACCAAAAGATAATTAAAGGGCAGCAATTCTCCAGGAAATCCAACCTGCCCCAACTTTTTTTAAAAACCAACATGCTTTCATGTCATTAAGTTTCATGGAGGTAAATAATTCCACACACGTAACAGAATCATCTGACTTCCATTATAAGTCCCCAGTAAAACCCCCAGCGTTGATGCCCAATGCAGAAAAAGTACAACCTGCAATGATCAGAACTTACAGCATGTAAGCTTACTGGCCATTATGCTAAAATATACCTTAACTAAAACCTCGTTTCTTTAGGAAAAAACAAAAAACTTTTATCACTAAACCTAGTAGCCTGCTCTCATTCCAGATGCAGAAAATAAACTTTGATACCAAACACTCTCCATAGCTGTAGATTTACTTGTAACAGAAATATCTACAAAACTCCATGTGGGAAAGCTAGGCATAGCAGCTCAAACAGTGCAGATCTTTTCCATGCTTGGGTGTTCTGGTTTCCATTAGGATAGAGTTAATTTTCCTCCTAGTAGCTGGTAGGGTGCTGTGTTTTGGATTAGGATGAGAAGAGTGCTGATAACATGCTGATGTTTTAATTATTTCAGAGCAGTGCTTACACCAAGCCAAGGACTTTTCAGCTTCTCTCTGTCCTGCCAGCGGGCAGGCTAGGGGTGCAGCAGGAGCTGGGAGGGGACAGACCCAGGACAGCTGACCCAAACTGGCCAAAGGGGTATTCCATACCATCTGACATCATGCTAAACAATATATAGGGGTGGCAGGGCTGGATGCTCAGGGATAGGCTGGGTGTCAGCAGGTGGTGAGCAATTCCATTGTGCATCACTTGTTTCATACACATCGTTATTAAGACAGGATAATAATAGTACTACTAATAAACTGTTTTTATCTCACCTCACAGGCTTCACTTTCCCGTTTCTCTCCCCCATCCCAGAGAGGGAAGGGGGAGGATGAGTGAACAGTTGTGTTGTGTTTAGATGCTGACCAGGTTAAATCACAACATTGGGGTAGATACAGCATTGAAAGTGTGCAATACAAAAGTAATCTGATCTTCTGCCAACATAAGCCTTGAAATCATTTCAGTTCATATTTCACTAGGAATGTGCGCTTACCAGGCAGAACAAGCTTTACTCATCTTTAGATCCCTTCTTGTACTAGAAGAACTACAAGTATGTAACAGGCAAAAGTTGAAACTGTGATAAGGAAATAATGAGAAGTGTTTAGCTAATACAGCAACTCCAGGCAATTTGGCATCGTCTCATTTGAACGCAGCTCCTTGTACATGATCCAATTTATCTCAATAGATGTCTAAAACCCTGGGAACTCAGAGATGCTTTCACATTCAGTCACACTTTAAGGAAGGACAATGAAAAGCTAATGAATTTTCTAATGAAAAACTGTTTGGTTGACTAGCTCATCTCAAGCACAAAACCAACTTTATTTCAACAATTCCCAAGTCTCCTGCTAAAACGAAGTAGTTACTCCAGTAAAAGAGGTAAGTAGGATAAATGGTTATTTCCCCAGCATTCCCCCAGAAGTCCGTAACACTGTAATAAACACAAGAGCTTCAGTTACCAATTTAATTTTATACAAGTCAAACTACACATTGTATAAAGAGTAAAAGGCAGTTCTAATGTTTCCTATTGCATGTTACAAAAATCAATTTAGCTATAAAGGGGAAATTTTGGGATGAGTTCTATTCCACAATTTAAGTGAATTGGCAACTGTGGTGTAGCAAAGCCTTTGTTAAGACTAGAACTCTAGCTCGAAGAGATTACAATTCCAGTAAAGTTCAGATTCACACACAGTAGGATTGTACTTCTATTCTGAAGCAAAATGTTAACATAAATTGAGTCAAAAGGGAGGGAAGACAGCTTTATTTAGCTAGTTTTCATATCCAATAGATATTTTGAGGCTGACAAACCATACAACATACTAGTAACTTGGACCACATCCAAGAGACATTAGTGTCTGACAATTGTCACTTGATAGTTAAGCAAAAAAATGTCAGAGCTTTCATTCTTTTAAGTTTCAAAAGTATGATTTGCAGCAATACTGTATGACACAGGTTAGAGTACCTTTATTACCTTTAATACAGTCACAGTATCGGGGGGGAATGTTCTTTTGGCAAGATGCAACACAAATGCTCCAACTTGAGTTTATTGCTGGTCTAAGGTTTTCCTAGTATTGTTAACAGTTTATAGTTTTGCAGCCTGCTCCCAACAAATTAAGATAAGCTAGAGAATTATCTGACCTGCTCAGCAAGGTAATCCTACCTTTTGTAGCAAGCTGTAAACCTATGAAGCCAATGATACTCAGTTCTAAAACCACAAAAAAAGATACCTTCAAAAAAGCCCAGATTTAAGCTTGTTATATTCACTGTTTAATATAAAAACCACTTTACACTTAAGAGTAGTTAAGTTACTCCCGTGGAAATGTTATAAAATCAAAGTTTTAGCTGAATTTCTAAAAAAAAAAAAAAAGGGGGGGGGGGCTTTTCCTGCTTTGTACCACCATCCGATCTTGTAATTTCAAATTTAGGATACAAATTAAACCTTTATGCCTCATTACTTAGTTCTCAGGCCATCTGCTCCTGCAATAGAAAAAAACAACTTTTGAAGTACTAACGTAACACTAATGGCCTGACAAGTAGGAAAAATGTTCCATAATAGTGTGCAATTTAAGAGGAGAGTTCTAGTCTTAATCTCTTGAACTAGATCTTGATCTTGAGCGAGACTTTGAACGAGATCTGGAACGGGACCTCGATGCAGCTCTTTTGGGTGGTGACTCTGAACGAGCCTTGGTAGATGGCTGCTGCTGTGGAGAATTGGAACGAGACCTACTCCTTGACTTGGATTTAGACTTAGCATCTCCTTTACCATTTTCTTTGGGAGATCGAGACCTGGACCTGGACCTGGACCGAGACTTCTCAGACTTCTCCTTGGATCTGCTGTGAGAGCGTGAACCCCTGTCAGACTTGGGTTTCGATTTGCTCTTCGATCTAGACTTCCTGCTTTTAGATCTGGAACGTGAGCGGTCTTTGCTTCGTGACCTGGATTTAGATCTTTTCAAAAGAAAGACAGTTACTCTACATGATCTGAAGTATACTTATAGCTGTTGTAAATAGTTATCAGCTAATAAACAGCAACTAACAGGAAGCAATGTATCACTTACCTGGAACGACTTTTAGAGACACTACGGGACCTGCTGCGGCTGCTCCTACTTCTACGACTTCTGCTTCTAGACCGTCTTCTAGATCGTGACCTAGAAACATTTAACATTAACATTTCACATCCCTTAACTCTTTGTCTGGTGTACCCTGCTATGCATTCTAACACAGAAAAACTATTACAAAACTTCTCAGTAATACACCCACATCAATACATACCACTAACCCACCCACACTCAATATACTGTCAGCTAATTACATCTGATGTTTCAAACAAAGAATTCTCAACACCAGCTTTGCCATATCACATAAAATAATTCCTTCCACATTTCTCAGGAATTGCCCTATTCCTAGAATATCAATTGAAGGTAATTACTGTAGGCCAGCCTATATATACCCATTCTCAAGTTCAACTGGTCTTGATATAAGAGAGTAACATGTCCCTGAAGTTACCTTGACCTGCTGCCAGAGTAAGATCGCCTATGGCTTGACCGTGGCTTGTCTTCAACCAGCCTGATTTTCCTTCCATTTATCTCTGTGCCATCCAGTTTGTCCAGGGCACGCTTCATGTCGGAGTATGATCGGAACTCAATTACTCCTTCATTTGTCCGTTCCTTGTGAGCATCTGCATAGGTTACCTCCCCAGCTTGCCTCATGAAATCCTTGAGAGTAGATGAAAAGTTACACAACCACTCCATATACTTGTACTCTGCAACTACATTAGCTTAAGACAAGTCTGAGCAGATGTAAAAAGCACTGTGTGCATTCACATGCACATTCATACTTCTCAATTACTTCTATTTAAATCGAAATGAACTATTACGTAAAAAGGAAGTTACTGGTTCCTGCTAATCACAACATGCTCTATTACAGAACATTAATACATACTTTCAAATCCTGCCAACTACAGCGACTGGAAAGGTTTTCAACAATCAGTCTGTACTCTGTACGAACAGGCGGTCCATATTTATCTCTTCCAGATTGTCTCCGACTGCTATATCCGCCACCACCCCCACCTTTATTGTGCAAAGAAATAAAGTTAGATTGTCTCCTAGCATGAAGAAAACTAAAATGTTCTGAAAAAGTTAGTTAAACAGTTATATTTACTGGAGTAGGACTTTATTTCTCTATGCCTCCAATAAACTTTCAATTTTGCCATAATCTGTATTAATGGCAAATCAAACAGACTAAAATCCTACAAGTCTGTCCTCCTAAGATCTGTTAGAGAGTGACTGCTCCTTAGTAGATTCACCTTGCTAAGTTTTATTTTACAGAACATTGTAAAATATAAAACTTAACTGATTACATGCATTTCTACATTTTACAAAAACGTTTACTAGTTACACTAAGTACTTACATCACAGTATGAGGTTTTTGGTGGTGGTTTGGCCACAAAACACGCAAGGTAACAGTCACCTAGTTCAGTTTAACCAGTTTTGTCTAACCCTTGGAATCCTCACCATCACCCTGCGTCTAATGGCAAAAGGCTGCTGTCGTCATGGCTTCCGGTAAGGTCAGCCAAAGGGTCATAGGGCAAGGGTCACACAATGTATGGAAAAGCCATGGCCAATCAGGAAAGGCAGTCATCTTAGCCTCAGTGGACACAGCCTCAGCCCCACTGGTCACTTTTAAATTGAAACATCAAGGACTTGTTAAAAAGTTTGAAATTGAACATGCAACAATTTTAAACAACATACATTTGATTAAAAAAAATACAGATTCCCACCCCCCCAACACGAAGATTCTAGAGATTACTGAAAAGCGAACCATAGTACTTTAATTACAGTACCAGGCCAGTTCAGTTCAATATAGCTCAGCTCCTCAAGAAATTACACAACTTAGCTGAGCACAGAAATGTTTATGGTATCCCCCACTTAAGACAATAATTTCTTGCTTGAAATCCTCCCCCACCCATTACATGAAATTTTACAGCTGACTGCTTCTACCCCAACTATGCAATGGTATTTATTCATAAACATTAGTGATGGAAAATCACTGACTCATCTAAATGCTCCAAAGAACACTAGATTCTTTAAATTAGCAGAGCATATAAGTTTCTAAATAACAAGAAACCCTTTTTAGAAAAGGTCACAATTTTGCAGCCAGAATTGTTTCACATATTTGCATTTTTAGATTTAAGAGGATACCTGTGTGCAATGCTGGTGCCAGGAAGAACATCTATTAACACTATGTCTACAGACAGCCCGCTCCCAGTGATGCACCAGGTATCCCCTGCTACCATACTTGCAGAGATAGTGACAACCCACCCTCACAGCCCCATGGGACTTGGTCCCATCCACTCTATCACCCCAGGCTCTGCCCTGCCAACATAGCTGAGCTGCTTCCCCTTGCCTCCAGTCCCTTGCCCGAAGCAGCCCTGTAACCAAGCAGAAAGACGGGCCCATACTCACTGCGACTACTGTAGCTGTATCCATCCCTGTCGCGGCGGGGGCCGCGGGCGTGCTCCACGATCACGCGCTCCCCGCACAGATCCTTGCCGTTCAGCTCGTAAACAGCATCATCGGCGTCTCGGGAGTCCTCAAACTCCACGAAGCCGTAACTGGGGGAGAAGGAATAGGTCCGTCAGCCACAAGCCCAGCCCCGCAAGCACCGACGCGCGCACCGTGGGGACGACGCGCCCGACGGCCCCGCCTGGCTTCTCGCCGCCCGCCCCCCACCCGCTCCCCGGGGTTAGAGGCTGGCAGCGCGAGCCGCGCCAGGACAATGGGAGCCGGCCCCGCCGCAGCGCCCTCGCTCCCCCCCCCCGCGCCGCCGCCATTTTGAGTCAGGCGCCACGCGGCAGCGGCCGCGAGAGCGACCGACAACATGGGCGGGGGGGAGGGAGCCGCCAGGCGCGGCCCGCCCGGCCCTGCCGAGGAAAGCAACGCGCGGTACCGGGTACCGGGCCCGAGGCATTCGCCGGCCGACTCCCGGCCCGCAGCACGGCGCTCACCCGTTTTTGAGGTCGACCTCGAGCAGGCGGCCATAGCCGCTGAAGAAGCGCTGGATGTCCTTCTCCCGGACGTGGTAGCTCAGGCGGCCGATGTAAACGCGCGGCATGTCCGCAGCCAGAGAGGGAGGGAAGAGGAGAGGGGAGGGAAAAAGAAGAAGGAGGAAGAGAACGCGAGGGAGAGGAGCGCGGGGAGAGGGTGCCGGGAAGACCACGAGCACACTCCGTCGCGGCCTGCTCCGCAGCACAATGGCGCCCGCTGCCCACGGCCGCTCTTATAGAGGGGGGCGGGGCCGGCGCGGACGTTACGGCGAAGGCGAGGGGGGAGGGGAACGCCACCGCGTACGTCATCACGTTCCTACGCACAGGCAAAAGCGAATGGGGGGGGGAGCGGTGGACGGTGTGTCTACGCGCGTGCGGGGAGCTCGGGGCGTGCTCCGGCCGGGCGGCAGCCGGCACTGCGCATGCGCCCGGCTGTGGCGGGACTTGTCCGACGGTCCCGGCGATGCCACTTGCGCACGCGCAGCGGTGTCTGCCGCGGGGTGAGGCCGCGTCGGTGTGGTCCGAGGCCTTGTCTGCGCTCCTCCGCCCCGAGGGGCCCAGCGGTCGCCGAGCTGCGGGCCGGAGCCCAACCTCTGCGTTACCCGCAGCGTCCAGCTCACCAGCTCCACGCAGTTCCGCACCCGATGGGGTGCTGAGAGGGGACGGGAGGGGGTGGGCGGCCTCGTGGGGCTGTGCTCAGCACATTTGGGAACAGTGCCCCGTGATCTGGGCTGGGCGCTC
Organism: Oxyura jamaicensis; assembly: GCF_011077185.1. Lineage (NCBI taxonomy): Eukaryota > Metazoa > Chordata > Aves > Anseriformes > Anatidae > Oxyura > Oxyura jamaicensis. The sequence goes on from NC_048912.1 coordinate 183,759, forward strand.
TAAACAAGCCCCTGGCATTAAAACACTCCATTCCTAGCATTTGTGCTTTTCTGTAAGTAGCAGCAGGTCTCTAGTGGGCTGGGAAGCCTAGTGGCCTCTCTTCGGTTGCTTTCCAGACACAGTTACTTGGGAGCCAACCTTTATATCAGATACAAGTTAACAAGTTCCATATCCTGATTTGCTTTGTTGTAAATAAGAAGCACCCTCCTGCAATAAATGATTGAGTCTCAAATAGAATTCCAATTAAAGTTAGCAATTTATTAGAGGAATAAAGGCAAGCAAACAGTACTGGCTGCGCCAGGAGCTTGCTCCGCCAAGACGCGCACCCCACAGTTCCCATTCTGGGCTTATATCTCCTCTACTAATGCATATTCATTGATGGGTGTGTCCTCCTTCAAGCATGCCTTCTTCTTCTGGAATCTTCTGGAATCTTCTCGACCCCAGACCACATACATGCTCCAACCCCAGACCGCATACATGCTCCCCCCCCCACAGTCTTCTGCTTAGCAACAACACTGGTGCAGGCTGTTCCTGTCAGGACCATTGCAGAACACAAGAACTACATACATACATTAACCACCAAATGTAAAAAACATATACATACATTGATCACCAGACACGGTAACTATATACAAACATTAACCATCTCCATTTCTCCAATCTTGAGGTTATACAAGGATATATAAGACAGTCACATTCTATCATGTGGCCCTGGCATTGCTCTATATTGACACGAATCAGATGAACATATCTCACACCTCCCAATATATTAAAACCACTGTTTCACTCTAATGGGCTTTTCACAATAATGTGACTACATACTATATACTATGGTTTGTATATTTGATATAAATACATAGAAGTATTTTCTAATAAGTTCGTTTTATATTGTATACGATACAAGGGGGAAAGAACACATTTACTTCTGCTCCTGAATTTTCTCAGCTGCATGAAAAGCAGCTCATATTCACCTAATGCATTACCTGATGTAAATTATGAACATTAATGTCAGTAATATAACCCAACAAAGACACCAAGATTGCCTTCAATTTTAAGGATGTCGCTACACTCCATGAGTTAATCCTCAACAAAGCAATTACAGAGGTTGTATTAAAGAAGTTGGGGGAATCTCTTACTCTTGTTTTTTTTTTCTACTTTAATAAAACCTTGATTCGTATAATAGAAGATGTGGTAAATTAGTGGGGGTTTGTTCATTGTCTTTGAGGAATTTGGAGAATCTGTTGGGGAGAGAAGGTTGTAAAATTTAATTGCCTTGATAAGGGAGGAAGCAGGAGGGGGTGTTGGGTGAACATCCTTGAGTTAAACCAGACTCTGTGAAATTCCTTATCACAAGACATCCTTTTTTGCTGCTTCACTACCCCCACCTGAACACGGAGCAGAGGAATAACGACCCCCCTCTCAACAATAGACTGCGCAGCCTCAGCCAGTTCAACAAGTCCTGATAAGCCGAAATTCAACTGCTATAAAACAGCAACCCTGGAAAGGGAAGTTGCGTGCTGTTGCGGAGCGGAGACTCCCCAGCCGCCCAGCGCTGTTTTGCTTGTGTCTGCTTACTTGATTAATAAAATAATTTCAATAGACCAGAAAATTGTGTGGTCTAATTTATAATAGAAGAGACAACAGGTGACCCTTTTCTCTCCATCATAATGGATAGTGCTGAGAAGATTTTATCAGTTAACGGAATCTTCTCTCTCTGCCTTAGAAAGACTTACCAATTTACAAGCCTGATATATTTTTTTCTATACAATAAGCACCAGGAGATACTTTGACTTGTGAGTAAATTTAACCATTAACTAGGTTGTAGTGTTCATCAGCTCTGTGCTGGAAGTTTAAAAGGCTTTGCTTATTCCCACATAGCCCAGCACAGAGGGGATTGTCACAAGATATGCTGTACCTTGTGCTAAGCATACAATCTGGCAGAGCTGACGGTTATTTCACACTCATGAGCTTTCACCTATTCTGTTTGCAAGAAAGTTCTGAAGCACCAATACTTTCTAAGTAACAGGACAGGAAATGTATTTTAGCTGTTTGTTGCTAAAATGCGGTAGCATTCATAAGCCTGTCCCATGGATAGCAATGCCATTGTGATGAGTGTTGTATACACAAAATTAAAGGAAGGTTTCTCTTACCAAAATTTTTAAAATAAATTATAAATAATTTGTTTAATAAAGTCATTTATGTCTTTGAGATAACTACCTGTTATAATACGTGATCATTAAGGTCCTCTACAGCTATATCTTATTATTTTCCACTCTTGTTCTCTAAGAGGATAATGATTCACTGACCCAAATTTCAAAAATAGCGGATATGGTTATTCATTTGAAATTATCTGTGCTGGCACCCACCACGTAGGACAGCTGCATTCTAATGCTTGGTGGAAACAACCTGATTATGTATTTCTTGTTAAAATGTCCTGTGCTTGGTTTAAGATAATGTATAAGCCTGTACATAAGTTCAAGGATAAGGAAAGCTAAGCCTGTTCTTAAGGGCTTCCCTGCAAGTGAATGCTCTTCAAGATGAGAGCCTCAAAGGAACTGCCTTTTCCAAAAGGACTGTAGCTCTGTACTTTCTGCACAGTCCATAAAAGCTTATATCTCATAGGTGATGACACTCAATTTCAACATCTCTGCCTCTTAGTACAAGGAATTTCTTTCCCCTCTCCAACAGTAAAAATAAGTTCTTCATGACAAGTGTTATCCCTGCATCCTCTGATCTCTGAGACTTTCGGTTGATGTTTATTTCACTGCTTTTTCTTGGGAGAATATTCCCAGACAGTGTCTCAGAAATAGAGAAAAAATAGTCTGTTCAGCTAAGGGCTGGATCATAAATGGGTACATATAGTTAGTTGTAGCTGTGGTCAGCCCATGACATTTTGTCTCCACCGCTCCTTCTTGGTCATTCTCTGCCCCTCCTCCAACGTGGGGTCCCTCCCACAGGATGCCATCCTTCTCGAACTGGTACTGCGGGGGCTGACCACAGGCAGCAGCTCTTCAAGAACTGCTCCCACATGGCTCCGTACCACAGGGTCCATCCCCCAGGAACAAATTGCTCCAACTTGGGTCCCCCACGGGCAGCAGCTCCCCCCCAGACCCCCTGCTCATGCGTGGGCTTCTCTCCACAGGCTGCAGCTCTGGCCTGGGGCCTGCTCCTGTGGAGGCCGCAGCCTCCTCCAGGCCACATCCACCTGCTACACCGGGGACTCCTCCACCAGCTGCAGCGTGGAGATCTGCTCCATGTGGGACCCATGGACTGCAGGGGGACAGCCTGCTCCACCAGGGGTCTCTCCACAGGCTGCAGGGGAACTTCAGCTCCAGTGCACACAGCACCTCCTGTCCTGCTGCACTGACCTTGGCACCTGCAAGGCTGTTTCTCACTCTTCTCACTGTTGTCTAGCAGATTTTTTTTTTCCCTTTCTTAAATATGCTGTCACAGAGGCGCAAACATTGCTTATTGGCTTGGCTCTAGTCAGCAGCAGGGCCTTTATCTAACATGGGGCAGCTTCTAGATTCTTCTCACAGAAGTGGCCCCTATGGCCCCCTGCCACCAAAGGGCCCCCTGCTACCAAAACCTTACCACATAAACCCGCTACAACTAGTAAAGCACACATGCAGAACAGCACCCATCCAGTGACAGAGGAATTGTGCAGTTATCTCCACACAGTACAGTGCCCTTTTTTCCAGAGAAGTATCGGTGCCTGTAGCCTATATGCACATATTCAATAATGATACAGAGGATGTGACCATATGGGATACGAAATCCCTTATTTCATGGGATACTGATACAAGAGCATTGACTGACACATCTTACAAGCCTCTGAGGGCCCCCATTATACGCTCTAGGAGGATATCTTAAAGCTCTTTGCAGATGGCCACAGAGAGAGAATTTGCTGAGGCCAATGGAATGTGAGGGAGGAGTTATGCTAGGATCTTGCAGCCTTGTTTCCTTATTTTCAAATCCTTGATTCCCACACTTTTGCCCTTTTTCTTTTCACTGCTTGTGGGTCAATAATCAGTTGCCTGTTTTTCACGTTGTTTCTTTTTCCCTCTAGCATGCTCCTATCTTACAAGGCACAATGGCTGGGTTAAGACCAGACTGGTGCATAGTAAGAGAACAACAAAAATCCCTCTGTTCCAGGACCATTTAGAGAACCATTTGACCAGCCTTCACTGTGATTAAAGGTTTTATCTAATTCCTTCTTTTACGGTCTGATGCTAACCCTGGGAGGCAAGGAGTGGCTGTAAAACTGGTCACTGATGCAGTGATCAGAGATGAAACTAACCTCTTATACAGGCCAGGCAGACTGGTGGACGTTGCTCAAAGGAGATGCAGATAGGATCCAATTACTTTCTTCTCCAGAGGGACATGTATTTCTGACCCCTGGGAACCCAGGACAAATGTCTCAAATGCATGAGTTTTGTGGCATGACCTACATCTGTTTCTGCAGAACTGTAAGTCACAACTCTCTAGTTCAAACCTTTGGTGCTTTTTCCAGAGTGCTTAAGACAAAACAATTAACAGAGAAATGGAGGAAGATAAATATACTTGTTGAGTACTAATATTTGGCTAGTGATTATTTCTTATAATCTGTCATCAGCAGAGCCCTTAGTGCAAAATTGATTATCTTTCTCTAATCTTGCCAGCAGCAGGTACAGACTTATGTGTGTGTCTCATGAAAACCCACTTCTCTCCCATCAATTATTCCCTGTCACATAGCTCTGTCAGAGAACCCAACTCTGAACTCAGTGTGCTTCTCAAGAGGCAAAATGTGCAGGCTGTCAGGAATGCCTTTTTTTTTTTTTTTCTTTCTTTCTTTCTTTCTTTCTTCTGTCATGTTTTTACATAGCTTTTTTGGGTGAATCCCATAGTCATTGGTACTAGAGTGCAAGTTTCGATTCACAAGCAAAATGTGATCTAATGCACTTCTGGCCTTTGGCAAGTGTATCCAGTACTATGCTACCTAAACATCCCATCATTGCTGGGTATTTCACTGCTGCCATGCCTGCAGTTTCATTTTGTGTGCAGGGAATGGAGGCTTAGGGAGGCTTAGGGTATGAGGTCTCCCCATAGCTGTCTGGCAGGCTCAGAGATGAAACACAAAGCTGCCAAGGGCCCTCAGACCATCTTCCTTCTCTCACATGGCTCCTCTCCTCAGTTTCAGGCACACAGCAGAGGATAATGTTATCTTCCTTAGAATGGGAGGAAGAAGGCAAACTGACAAAAGAATTGCTACCTCAGAGATAGGTCACTGCAAATTAACATGCTTTTAATGGATGATTTCCTATGGATTTTTAGTCCTCCAGATGTGTCAACCTGTTAAAATGTAAGAGCTCCAAAAGTTGTCATTATCCAGTCAGGGCACAAACTAGAAAATGTTTTGAAGTCAGCAAGTGAGCTGAGGCACAAGAGGTGTTAACAGCTCCCAGGGGCTGCTGTTAAAGCAGCTCATTCATCTGCTGTGCCTTAGCAGCTCCTTCAGATCCATTCGTAGGTCAGACCCAGCCACCAACTAATGAGTGTCAGCCCGGTCTTTGAGCTTTGGAACAAAACTGGACCTCCTTATGCATACATACAGATCTGTGGGATGGACCATAACAGTTTCTGTGCATTAGAGGTTAGAATGTGACTTTTTATTCCATGTTTTTTTGTTGGTTGTTGGTTGGTAGATTGGTTTGGTTTGTTTGTTTTCAATGTGTTTTTGGGTGTCTTATATGCTCTGTGTGTACTCTCTGGACATAAACTTTGAAGTGCCTACTGGCTTTTGTGGCTTTCAGTCTCTTGCTTCCTCTTCTGCAAAAATATTTCATTCCGCCATGTACTCTTTATCTAAGCAGTATACCCAGTAGCACTGTCTGATGTGATGTGTACTATTTGTGTCTCCTACATGGTCATAGATTCCATCAAAAATCTCTCTCCAGGTGCATATCTGCTTATCCCTGAGGAAGGTCACAGCAATATCATCTGTTCTGTGCCCAGACAAAGCACTAATTTTACTCTGAGACAAATTTTCTTGTATTATTCAATTTGGGGAGTATATCTAAAGTTCTGTCATTTCAGTTTGCCCCATATGCATGTGTGTCTAAGATTGATTGACCCATCTATATTAAAGTGTAGGTATAGCTGCCACATTGCTGTTTTAATAACGTCACAGAATGCATGTGAAATCTTTGGCTGAGCTTAGATCAAAAAATCCTCTGATATGGTATCTCTCAAAGCCTGCATCCCCAACCTCTGAGACCTTACAAGAATATAAAAAGTGAGTGCTCAGTGAGGTAATAGTGAATTTTTTAATATGCCTCCTATTCAGCATCTGATGTCACTGGAAGAGCAGGGCAAGGATTCCCAGCTTGTTTTTCTTTCAGTGATTCTCCTGATGAAAATTTCACTTTTTGAACCTGTTGCCTCCAAGCAGAATAGGGTCTGGGGATGTTAGCACTGACTCCAGTCTGTCTGGTTGTAGAGATGATGAATGTCTGTCATTTTTTAAAATGTTGATGAAGTTACTTTTATTTCACTGGCATTTTGATTTATTTTTTATTTTTTTTTCTGCCAGCCCTCATTACTGCCCTCTGCTGTGATTCACTGCCATGTTATTTAGCAATGGTACTGACTGCCCAGCAGAGGGGCGCAGAAACCAACATACAGACAGCAAACTCGCTCCCATTTCCCCCATTTTCCCATCCTGTTCTCTCTGACAGGCAGCTCCCACTGTCATTGCACAAGATGCCAGGCCCACTTGCAGCAGAGAGGCTTTGTGAGCCACAGCAGCCTCATGGCTGAGGACCATGGAGTCACAGGAGCTTGGGACACTTGTCAGCCAAACCACAGTGCTGGAGCCAGCACTTCTGCACTGGGCAGCTGTGTGACAGTGTGGGGATGGCAGGGAAAGGGAGAAGGCAAGTATAGGAGTGTGGAAGATGGGATGAGAAGAGGCCTGTCAGGCCATCCAGGATCTTGTGGTGCTGTGGCCCAACACCACCAGGCTGCTCCGGGCATGGTGCTGTGAGCTGATTTTGCTGCACTGCAGCAAGCAGTGCACAAGATGACACCAGCCAGGTGACTGCCAGCACAAGGGGTTTTTGACCAAGATCACAAGGTAAAGGCAACCACCAGGAAACCCCCTCTGCTGCATGAGGTCAAGGCAGGTTGTTTTAGGGACTGATAGAGTTCCCAGTCTTTTCCAGGTGATGGCTGGAAAACCAAATTGTCCTTGCCTGGCCTGACCTTATGTACACCTGTATCACCAGCACAGAGCTTCAAGCCAGTACAGGGCCTAGCCTTATTTGCTTGGAGTGGTGGGACTGGACACCTTCAAGAGCTACCAAAACGTCCATCTCTGTCCACACCAGGGTAGGACAGCAAGTTTGAGGCAATGTGTGTGCATATCTCTTCAGGTGGTCTGGCTGTCTTTAGAAACCATCAATGATTTGAATGGGTCATGATTTGCCTGTGAGTGGTGGCTGTGCTTTGCCCTCCTTCTGCATCCTTTTTGTTCCAGCTTTTCGGTCACACTTGGCTATAGGTTGGTCTGCCTTTCAGACAGCTGTCCATTATGTGTGTGTTCCTGACAAGACACTTAGGGGCCTTCAAATTATGTCCAAATTTCATTCTCTCCATCTGCTTTCCAGCCTCTGTCCATCTGCTCTCAGTTCATGTCAGTTCTGGCTGAAATGTGTTACCACAAGACGGCTCTTTGGAGGTGCCAGCATAAGGAGCCTGCTAGGGCATCGTGATAAGTGCTCACCTTGGCTGTGCCTGCCCCGTTCCCCTCAACACTGCCAATGCTACCTGCCAGCTCCATTGCAAGGCAGTAAGGGTGCTAGGAACAACTGTCACTGCGTGGTCACCATGCCACAAGCCAGGGCCTGCCTGCACCCAGCCCCACTTGTCCACATAGGCAGCCCCTATGCAGTCACCATGTCCTGTGCCTGTCCTTGTTCTGTTGTCATATCCCCTGCCAGCCCTGTGGAAGGCTTCACAGCCGTTTATGTGTGGGTCACCCAGATCTCCATGTGTATGGCAGAGATAAGGAAGTGCTCTCAGGGAGAGGGGTGGGATAAGCTTGGCCTTGTGCAGGTGGGTGGGGATGGGGCTACAAACCACAAGTCTGGTTTGCAAATTGCAAAGTCCCTTTGCATATCATCCTGGGGACCTTTTAGCCCCTTGTCCAGATATCCTCCTTGCGTCCTGGTTTACTGCATTTTTTACTAAGAATGAAAAGCAGAAATTCTCTGGACTCGAGGAGCTGGGGCAAGTGGAGGGACCTCTTAGCACTGTGGAAGTGTTATTGTCTCAAACTGACGTCACAGAAAATGCTCTCTGCATTTAGCATATTATCCACAGCTCTTTTTTTAAAAAAAGCTTCTGTAACTCCTGTGAATCCCTTCTTTAAATCCTTTGCTTTGATGTTCATGACACTTGGCCTCCCTGGTGCAAGCTGAAACTTATTTAGCATTAAAAATCCTACTCCCAACAGTATTAATAAAATCTAAAACTTTCTGGGCTGGAAATTGAAAGAGATGGTCTCCCTTGAGAAGCAACCTGTCATATCTCCTTCCAAACCACAGCCAGGAAGCAGGTTTTGCAGCAGGGAGAAAGATTAATAGACATGTTTCTAGAAGGAAGTGGAGGGTTAAGACTTGACAATAAAATACCTGACCTGCCGGTGCTGCTGGCATGGAGCTAGTGGCACACAGAGGTTGTGCCATGGATGCCTTTTGGTCTGCTGTTACTTCCAGCAAGGCCAAACCTTGCTGGCCTGGTGGAGGTTCTGTTGGGATGCCAGCAGGGATTTCAGCTGGAGTACCATTATGAGGCCAAGCAGGAGAGTGGGGCTCTGCTCTTAGAGGCCCTGAAGAAGTATGGAGGAGCCCCAGTCTGGTGAGTAGAACAGAGATTTTGGGGAAGAGCAGACAAAAAATGAGGTGGTGGTGAATGAGGTCATGCCACCCTTCTAGTACAGGGCTGGTGGGCCAACGGAGGCATTCCGATACATGGGACCTGGGCTAATGATAAAATTTATTTATTTATTTATTTATTTATTTATTTATTTATATTTTTTTGTTTGTTTGTTTTTGTTTTGTTTTGTTTTAAGGAAAAAAATACTTGTAACAATAGCTTGGTAATTTGCCTTGCCACAGATATTACGGAGTAGATGGTTTCTTTGTTTACTTCCATTTTGAAGGCATTCCAAATTTTTGTATAAAAAAGGAAACAATCTTCATGTTGGACTTAATTTTACCTTAATTTTTGCACTTGCTGGCGAACTTGCTTATAAGAATGATTTAGTTTTCTCTGAGTACAAACCTAGGTAAAATATTACTTGGGAGTCATTTAATACAGTAAATCTTTTAATGGCGTTTTTCTTGTTTGGTTGGATTTGTGTGTGTGTGGTTTGTGGTTTGTTTGTTGTTGTTGTTGTTTTTGGTTTGCTTTGTTTGTTTGTTTTCCAGTAAAACCTGAAATGCATCCATTGTTCCAGAAAAATAAAAACTGAGTTATCAACCATGCCTGTAAGCATTTGCGACCTGGTGTGAAGACACTGGAGTTGGCTGCTCTCCCGGTATCTTAGTGGTGCCTGCTTACAGCCACACAGAGAGCTTAACCAACCTCCTCAGGGTGATTGGCAGCAGATCTGTGGGTTTCAGCTGAAACCAGGTGTGGATCTGAGATCTTTCATGAGATGGCACAGAGGACCTTGAAAGGCTCTTGTTATCACCATGGTGACCTTGCCACCATGTTACATCTGTATATATCTTGCTACCATATCTATAGTGATGTAGGTGATGTGCAGAGAATTCTGCGCTGTCTCCAGCATCTGGTCCTGCTCCAACACAGAGCTGTCATAAGCTGGGATGAGCCCTACAGAAAGATATCCCACAGTCATCTCAGTCAGGGTATTGCATTGATTGTCAACATGAGAGCCCTAGGAAAGGCTTGAACACCAGCGCCAGACACTCAACATTTTGAAAAAGTAGGTATTTTTAGTTATTCCCTGAGCCACCAACCACTTCTGAAAACTTCTGGTCTTTGTTCAGTGTCCTTGGAAATGAAGCCGTGAGCCAGCTCATGAGATATTTAGGTGCAATTTGGTCAGACAAATCTGTAGGAGCTTTTAAGTTCTTGCAGCAAATCCAACCTCCCAGGATGAATTTAAATGTGCCTTAGTCATGCTTTTACGCAGTCCTAGTTTATAGTCTCTATACGTAACAGCTACAGAGGCAGGTACAGGGCTGCAAGTGGAAAAAGGGGACTGCACAGGTTATGGTGAGAAGTTCTGGTATTAGAGCTAAAAACCTGTTAATGAATTTGTGTTGCTCCTAGCAAGCTAGAAAGGTGAGAAACAAAAAAAAGTGAGAAACAAAGTTGTGTTTTTGCAGTAGAGAAATATTTTTCTTTATTCCAAGGTAGTTGTGTAGTCATAATAAGGAGAAATGCTAAGTAGATAAGTGGACAGTAGAAGGCCTCACTGTTCCAAAATAAGGCAGAAGGTTGAGAAAAAGAGGATGAGCAGTGTGAGAACAGTAAAACAAAGATCACAAGTTCTCAAATCATAAGAAAGGAGAAATTAAAGGGTTGGAAAAAAGAAAAAATGTACATATATGGTATAGAGGAGCATTGAGTAGCTTGTGAACCTGTAGTACTCAGCCAATGAGGAAACAGGGGAGGTGATCAGGCCTTGGGTAATAGGGAATAAAAGGTTGTGATTTGTTTACTGAAATGCATTCCTGATTGCCCACCATTGCAATCGCGAATAAAATAAGCTTCACAGAAGATCCTGTCTGAAGAAAATTGTTTTTTTTTTTTTTTCTCACACTACTCACAGCAGCTCACTTTGCAGGAGTGGACCAATCTGAGATAGGCACTAATGCAAAAGAAGTCAGCTTGCAGATGTGTCTGCAATTCCTCCAGGATAACTGGGTGCTGGCATCATGCTGGAAGACCAAGCATGGACTGTAACTCTGCAGGCCCCAGTGCTATCCAAACACAGCATAAAAAATATGGTTACTATGTGGGCTAAGTCAGAAAAAGCTGACAGTCAACAGGCAAACACGAGGTATGTCCTTCTGGGAGAAGGCTGGTGACTGCAGTGCCCCAGCAATGGCTGAGCAGCAGTTCAGGCCTTGACCCACTCAGCAGGTCCCACACCTGCTGTGTGGCTAAGCTTGGGTTCTCTAAATGCCTTAGGGCTTAGAAGCCTTAGAGAGCCTTAGAACAGAAGGCTCTCCCTGTCTGGGATCCAGTATGTTATATTAGACAGTTTGGGTGTAGTTATTCCATTCAAATAATTGTTGGCTGCTGAACTGGCCCTTTTTTTAAGCAGCTGACTTTCTTTTTCTTTCTTTCTTTCTTTCTTTCTTTCTTTCTTTCTTTCTTTCTTT
>NC_048912.1:195167-205892 GCF_011077185.1 Oxyura jamaicensis
TTTCTTTCTTTCTTTCTTTCTTTCTTTCTTTCTTTCTTTCTTTCTTTTTTTTCTTTTTTTTTTTTTATTTTCTTTTCTCTTTCTGTCCCACTGCTTTCTCTTGAGATATCCTTGGAGCAGAAGCCATAGCCTTATCTCTAAAGCAATTTGCATTCCTTAGATTCACCAAGAGCATCTCCCCAGGGCCCCAGCTGACAGTGAAGAGCATTGATTTCCCCCGGTGACCAAAACAAGCATCAAGGTGGGAATAGCTCCAGCAGCTGCATCTTCAGCACCAAACATTAGACCTGTTAGAGAAGCCAACGGTACCTCCATCTGGCTGCTGCTGACCCCAGAGCATCTCAAACTCTTTGAAGAGCTGGCAGCACATATCAGAGAAACATGTTTCTCCTGAGTCAAGAGAAAGCAAGGGAGGGTAATAGGTACAAGAGGTGACGGTCTAGGAGTTCGCTTGCTCACCGTTGATGAACCACCAGTCTCATGACTTCCTGAGCATCTTTCCTACATCTTTGCCTCCTAAGGCTGCAGAGAACAGGTCTAGGATCCCTTCTTGTCCTGGGTGTGTCTCAGCCTTGCACTGTGGGCATGCATGGGATGAGGTTTAAAGCTTGGCCACAGAGCAGATGTGGGATGTGCTGAGTGTGTCAGGGCCTGAAGAGGATCATCCATTGCTGGGGCACTACAGTCACCAGACTTCTCCTTTGCCTTGCCCAAAACTGCTGTGCTCTTCCCAGAAGGGCTCAGGGGCTGGCTTGGGAACAGTTCCCCCACAGTGGGGAAAGAAGTACTCCTGCTCTCCCAAGTGGTTCCATCCCCAGCATGTGGATAAAAGCTCGTGGTATTCTTCAGGCACACTTACCCTTGACAGCTGGCTGCTAGAGTTCTTCACAAACAAGAGAAGCAAGCATGCTCCCAGGCCATCCTGGGATGAAGATGAGCCCAGTATGCCACATATACTCTCATGGGCTGCAGGGTGCTTCCCATTCCCTGAGGAGGTTGCACCCTAGTCCTGCCTGAGCTGCCACTTGCCTTTGTTCCCCGGACTGGCCATCAGCCCTCTCTGAGTGCTTGTGACTGAACAAAACCCCTGTCTGATTGAAATGGCTCAGTAATGCTTCCTATTTCGGGATGAGCACTCATATAACACCTCAAAAGCCACCCTCGCTGCCATGTGTGAGGCCTGGAGGTGCCTGAGTGCAGCACTGGGCAGTGAGCAGCTCCCCACCATGGAGCTCCATGGGGTGAGAGCCTCTAGGGAAGGAAGATACCTGTGGTGGTAGTCCCTTGGGCCTACTGGAAGCAGTGGGATGCCTTTGCAGCCATACAGGTGTGTCAAGGAGAGAGGGGTGCTGTGGCAGGATGAGATCCCAGGGGAACTGAGGGGAAGCATAACACAGCTCCTAACCTTCAGAAGTGTCACTATCAATCCCCTCACACAGTGGCTACTAAAAAGAGAAAGCAAGAAGAAGTAACTGAGTTGGCTCTGTTGTTATTTGACTGCAGTAAATTTTCCCCATATAGAGACAGCAGTTCAGCCTGCCCCATCCTATTGGTACATCCAGTCCAGGCTTATCACAGTCTGGGGGGTTACCCTGGGTTCCTGGATGGGTCACTGGAAGCATCAACTTCTTTGAGAGTGATTAGGGATTAGTCATTCAGCAGCACTTAAGAAGATAGACAGACTATCATCTCAGAGCATCCTCAGGTCATAGAATCATAGACTCATAGAATGGTTTGGGTTGGAAGGGTCTTTAAAGCCCACCCAGCACCTCTACTTGTTGGCTCCTCTGTCACTTGGAAACGGAAGTTATCAATACATTGCAGGAACCTCCTGGATTGCCTGTGCCCTGCTGTTCTGCCCCTCCAACAGATATTGGGGTGGTCCTCCATAAGGACCAGGGCTTGTGAACATGAGGCTGCTTCTGTCTATCTATAGAGGGCCTCATCTGCTTGGTCTGTGGTAGACTCCCACTATAGTGTCCCCTGTCCCTGCCCTGCCTCTATTCTTGACCTATAAGCTCTCAATAAGCTCCTCATCCATCCCAGGTGCAGCTCCATGCACTCCATCTGCTCATTGACATAGAGGACAACACCCTACCAATCATCACCCCTGCCTGTCCTTCCTAAAGAGCTTGTATCCTTCTATTCCAACACTTCAGTCATAAGAGCCATCCCACCTGTTGTGATTTAACCCGGCCAGCAGCTAAGCACTACACAGCCGTTCACTTACCCTCCCCCCTCCCTCTCTGGAATGGGGGAGAGAAACAGGAAAGTGAAGCCTGTGAGGTGAGATAAAGACAGTTTATTAAGACAGGATAATAATAATAATAATAGTACTACTAATAATAATGTGTACAAAACAAGTGATGCACAGTGCAATTGCTCACCACCCGCTGACCGATGCCCAGCCCAACCCCGAGCAGCCGGCCCCCCCACCCCGGCTAGCCACCCCTATATATTGTTTAGCATGATGTCAGATGGTATGGAATACCCCTTTGGCCAGTTTGGGTCAGCTGTCCTGGGTCTGTCCCCTCCAGCTCTTGCTGCATCCCTAGCCTGCCCACTAGCAGGACAGAGCGAGGAGCTGAAAAGTCCTTGGCTTGGTGTAAGCACTGCTCTGCAACAATTAAAACATCAGCATGGTATCAGCACTCATCCTAATCCAAAACACAGCACCCTACCAGCTACTAGGAGGAAAATTAACTCTGTCCTAACTGAAACCAGGACACCACCACATCTCCATAATGCGAATGAGGTTATAGCCCTGCAGGTGTATGTATGCCTCTAACTCATCTTGTTTATTTCTCATGCTGTGTGCATTTGCATAGAGTCATTTAAGTTGAGCCTCCAATGAGGCTTTCTGGCTGGAACTCATTTGTGCTGTTTTTCAGGTGCTCTTCTCTGGACCTGTGGTCCTTTTCCAGGCTCTGGGCATCTACTGCTGGCACTGGCATCAAACTGGGAGGAGTGGGATGGATTGAGGTTCTTCTTGCCCAGCAACTTTAGCCCTCTCTCACCAGCTTGGCAAGCCTGTGACCAGAGATGCTCTTCTCCTCTTCTGACAGATGGATTCTATCAGCTCCCAGCAGACCAGGTTTCACAAAGTGAGTCCCATGGTTTGAGTAGCCAAAACCCTGGCTGTGCCACCAGCCTTGTGACCATCTGTCGATCCACCAGATTCAACTGGTCCATTCAATCCCCTTTCCTTTGACTGCGAGGACTGATGGAAAAATATCTGCACTCCACAGTAACTAACTGCTGCTCCCAGGGCTCTGTAATCCTTCTTGATACTCTTCAGGCTGTTTCTGGCTGCATCATTGGTGCCCACACGAAACATCAGCAGATGTCAGTGGGCATCAGCAGCAGGACAGTCAGTGGACTGTACTAGACTTGGTAGTCTCTTAGTGACATTCCTGGTACAAGCCTATGGTAAGCAACACCCCTCTTTAGAGAGTGCATCAATTCAGCAAATAGGTGCCTCCGTACCTTGGAGAAGAGAGTCACCTAATACTATCACTTGCCACTTTTTCTTAGTTGTGCTGGCTATTACATGGGGAGCAGATTGGCTGCCTTACTCAGCTCCAGTGTCTCCTAATTTGACAGGTTTTTCCTTTTCAGTCTGCAGAGCAGTGCAGTGGTTCTGTAAGGGCACCTCATGCTGCAGGGAAAGCCTCATCTTCCTGCTGGTGCCTGCTATTACAAGCTTCCATTATTCTGCATTATTGGCTCCCCTCCCTTCTGTGTGTACTTGTGGGGAGTTTTTGGCTGTTTGGCCATGGGCAGTGGGGCCACTGCAGGCTGCACTTGGAACCAGCTATTTTGTTCTCAGCCTTTCTGATACTGCACAGCTTTCCCACTGCCACCTGCAGCTCAGTCACCTGCTGCACGAGATCCTCTCCTGGGCAGACCTTTTGCAGCTGTGGTGGTTTTACTCAGGTGGGCAGCTGAGCTCCACCACAAGCGCTCTCTCACTCCCCCTCCTCAAAGGGATGTCTATTTCTTCCTTTTGGGAGAAAATACGATGACAAGGGCTCAAGGGCTGAAATAAGGATGGGGAGATCACTCAGCAATTATCGTCATGGGCAAAACAGAGTCAGAGTAGGGAGATTAAAGAAATGTATTACTTATTACTAACAATCTAGAGAAGTGAGAGACAAAGAAAACAAACTAAAAACACCTTCCCCCATCCACCCTCTTCCACTTCCTCCCCTTAAGCGGTGCAGGGGAACGGGGAATGGGGGCTGCGGTCAGTCCCTAGTGCTTTGTTTCTGCTGCTCCTTCTTGGTCACTCTCTGCCCCTGCTCCAATGTGGGATCCCTCCCACAGGATGCCATCCTTCCCGAACTGATCCTGTGTGGGCTGACCGCAGGCAGCAGCTCTTCAAGAACTGCTCCCACATGGCTCCGTACCATTGGGTCCATCCCCCTGGAGCAAACTGCTCCAACCTGGGTCCCCCAGTCCCCCACGGGCAGCAGCTCCCCCCAGACCCCCTGTTCCTGCATGGGTGCTCCATGGGCCGCAGCCTCCTCCAGGCCACATCCACCTGCTACACCAGGGGCTCCTCCACCGGCTGCAGCGTGGAGATCTGCTCCATGTGGGACCCATGGACTGCAGGGGGACAGCCTGCTCCACCAGGGGTCTCTCCACAGGCTGCAGAGGAACAACTGCTCCTTGCCTGGAGCACCTCCTGTCCTCCTGCTGCACTGACCTTGGGGTCTGCAGGGCTGTTTGTTTCTCACTCCTCTCTCTCCCAGCTGCTGTTTCCCAGCAGTTTTTTTCCCCTTTCATAAATCTGCTCTCACAGAATTACAAAAAACATCACTTATTGGCTTGGCTCTGGGCAGCACTACCAAAACCTTGCCACATAAACCCAATACAGCAGGCCTGTTCCTGCCCAAGGGGAAAGGTCTAGGCATGTCCAGCAGTCTGAAGTCTTTACTTCAGCCCCCAACTTCATCAGCTCTGTCTGGGTGGGGGTATCAGCCACAGCTGGGGTAGATGGTACAGACCTCCAGCCAGAGCTGCAGCCTTTGCTCTTAAGCAGGTGCCCTCTATTTCCTATTAAGGGTCAGGCAGGAGGAATGTCCTTCCAGTGCAGATGGTCACAGTATGGTGCTAGATGCTTGGCTATGTGTAATTGGAGTTGCCCACTCAGCCAGTGGGATGGCCTTCGCTAAAGATGTGCCCTCTTTCAGCACCCTCCAATGCACAATGCCACACCATCTTCTGCTTACCCCTCCTGTTTACTGCACTTCTGGCCGCTAGCATTTTATTTTATTTTGTTTTATTTTATTTTATTTTATTTTGATGAGCCATTTCTCATTGGGCTGAGACAAGAGGGCATGTCCCTGCTCAGAATTGTCTTTGCTTCTCATCCCTGGATCCATCTAAACCTGCTTCCTCAAATCTGTGTAGGACTTGATTCAAGGTACTGTTTCCACCAACCTCTCTCTAGCCAAGGACAGCTCAACTATTCTGCGCATCAGGCCTGAGTCTCAGGTGAGGTGTAAGTGAAGATGGGAGCAGCCAAGTGGTACTCACTGTATTTCAGGTGGCTCTGCTGGTGTCTTGGAACTGTGGGGCCAGCTGCAGGCATTCAACCAGTCTTCTTGTGAGAGCCTGATTCAGAAGTTCATCTCTTTATGTAAATCCTCAGATAAACTCCAGTATATTACAAATGATTGTTATTTTTTTGAAGACCAGAAGCCCAGAGCTTGCTGAGGCATAGAGCATGTCTGACATAGGACAAAATGGAATCTGGCCCAGAGGACCCAGAGTTATCATTGCTGCAGATGGTAAATGCCAGCTGTGGTGCCCAGCAGACATGTGTTCATGGAGGTCCCCTGTTACTCCCTTCTTTTTCTCTCATCACGTGAGCATCCATTATCTTGGCACACAGAAAGAAGTGATGTTTTTGCTTCCTGCCTAGCAAAAAAGAGGAGGGTTTCCAGACTTGCTAGGTGAGGGTTGCTCAGCGTGGAGTAGGACATGGACTAGGTCTGGTGGGTCCTAAGCACGTTTCCACAGGGAGTCCCTGTATCACTGTGCCAGGATGCAGCACCTTCCCAATCCTGGGTTACGGTAGATCTCATGGAACAGGGCGGAGATGAAAAGGAAAGATCTGACCCCAGTGCTGTTTTGGTGATTTCCATAATGTTGAGACTCTGCTGGGCCATTCTGCTTTGCTCAGCAGTTCAGGTGCTGATGCTACAAGTTGCTGGGTGCTTCCTACATCCAGCCAATGTCCTCTGGTCCTCATATGCTGAGGGACTGGATGGTAGTGCTCCAGCATCTACCTATTGTTTTTCTCTGATTCATGAAAAGTTAGCAAAAATGATCAAAGCAGACAGTCAAAACTCTTTATTTTCCCCTATGGATTATTGGTGGCAGAGTTTTTGATCACTTTCAAGGGAAGACCTAGTTAATAAGTAACTGAATTAAGTAGTAGGTGCAATATATGAACTGACTTTTTGCTGCTTTTGTGGCTGTCGTGAAGATTATTCAAAACAATGAAATAATTGTTTCCACAGCAACAAATGTACTTAGGAAGGGAAGAATTGGAGACACAAATAACAAAGACAAAGTCTCTAATCTCTAATGCTAGGAGGCATGGCATAGGCCACTATGGTCCTCGCTAGGCAGAGAGCTCGCGCTAGAGTCTGTAGCTACCCAGACAGAGTGCCCTCTCAGAAATGCGGCAGTTCAGGTCTCTGGATGCAGGGAGTGCCAGAGCCTGCTGCTGCCATCTGAGGGAGGCGGAGATACTGTGTGTGTGAGGTGCGAGCAGGTGGACGACCTGGTCCACCTGGTGGCAGAGCTCAAGGAGGAGGTGGAGAGGTTGAGGGCCATCAGGGAGTGCGAGCAGGAGATAGACTAGTGGAGCAACTCCCTGCAAGGCCTGAAGGAGAGGCACTGGGGTGAGACTCCCCTAATGGGGGTGGACCCCCTTCCTGGTCGCTGTCGGGCAGTGAGAGGGGACCTAGGAGTTGAGGAGGACTGGAGACAGGTCCCTGCTCAGCGTTGCAGGAAACTCCCCCCACCGCCTGCCCCACCTTCTCAGGTGCCCCTATGCAACAGGTTTGAGGCCCTGGAGCTCGAGAGAGTGGTGGATGAGGGTGTGGCAGAAAAGTTAACCAGGAAGCCCAGGGCGAGGAAGTCTGCTCCACGCCTCAAGACTGCTCCCACCAAGAAGGAGAGAAGGGTGATCGTGGTGGGCGACTCCCTTCTCAGAGGAACGGAGGGCCCTATCTGTAGGCCTGACCCCACCCGTAGGGAAGTGTGCTGCCTCTCTGGGGGCAGGGTCAGGGATGTCGCCAGAAAGCTTCCCAACCTGGTTCGCCCCTCTGATTACTACCCGCTACTGATAGTCCAGGCTGGCAGTGATAACATTGATGAGAGAAGCCTGAAGGCTATCAAACGGGACTTCAGGGGGCTGGGACAGTTAGTGGACGGAGTGGGAGTACAGGTGGTGTTTTTGTCCATTCCTACAGTGGCAGGGAATGGTTCAGAGAGGACACAAAAAGCCCACCTGATAAACACGTGGCTCAGAGGCTGGTGCCAACACAGAAGTTTTGGGTTCTTTGACCACGGGGCGCTCTACTCGGTATCTGGCCTGATGGCCACAGATGGGTCCCAACTGTCCACAAGGGGAAAACTGATCCTGGCCCAGGAGCTGGCAGGGCTCATTGAGAGGGCTTTAAACTAGGTAAGAAGGGGGGCGGGGATGAAACAAAGCCTGTTGGCGGTGTGCCAGGGGGAACAGTGGCAAGGCTGGGGGAGAAGGCTAAGGCCCAGCTGAAGTGCATTTACACTAATGCATGCAGCATGGGCAACAAGCAGGAGGAGCTGGAAGCCATTGCGCAGCACGCAGGCTATGACTTGGTTGCCATCACGGAAACGTGGTGGGACCACTCTCATGACTGGAGTGCTGCAATGTCTGGCTATAGGCTCTTCAGAAGGGACAGGCAGCATGGAAGGGGTGGTGGAGTGGCTCTCTATATTAGAGAGTGTTTTGATGTCGTCGAACTTGAGGCTGGGAATGACAAGGTGGAGTCGCTATGGGTTAGGATCAGCGGAAAGGCCAACAAGGGAAGCATCCTGGTGGGGGTCTGTTATAGACCGCCAAACCGGGATGAGGGGATGGATGAGGAGTTCTACAGGCAGCTGGCAGAAGTTGCAAAATCGTCAGCACTTGTTGTTGTGGGGGACTTTAACTTCCCAGACATATCCTGGAAACACAACACAGCCCAGAGAAAGCAGTCCAGGAGGTTTCTGGAGAGCGTGGAAGATAACTTCCTGACGCAGCTGGTTGGCGAGCCTACCGGGGGAGGTGCCCCGCTAGACCTTCTGTTCACTAACAGAGAAGGACAGGTGGGAGACGTGCTGGTCGGGGGCTGTCTTGGGCAGAGTGACCATGAAATGGTGGAGTTCTCGATACTCGGCGAAGTCAGGAAGGGGATCAGTAAAACCGCTTGGACTTCCAGAGGGCTGACTTTGAGCTGTTCAAGACACTGATTGGCAGAGTCCCTTGGGAGGCGGTTCTGAAAGACAGAGGAGCCCAGGAGGGCTGGGCGCTCTTCAAGAAAGAAATCTTAATGGCTCAGGAGCAGTCTGTCCCCACGTGCCCAAAGATGAGTCGGTGCGGAAGAAGACCGGCCTGGCTGAGGAGAGAGCTGTGGCTCGAGCTTAGGAGAAAAAAGAGGGTTTATAATCTTTGGAAAAGAGGGCGGGCCACTCAAGGGGACGACAAGGATGCTGCGAGGTGGTGCAGGGACAAAATCAGAAAGGCCAAAGCTCATCTGGAGCTCAATCTGGCCACTGCTGTTAAAGACAACAAAAAATGTTTTTATAAATACGTCAACACAAAAAGGAGGACTAAGGAGAATCTCCACCCTTTACTGGATGCGGGGGGAAACTTAGTAACCAGAGATGAGGAAAAAGCTGAGGTGCTTAACGCCTTCTTTGCCTCAGTGTTTAACAGCAAAACCAGTTGTTTTCTGGAAACCCAGTACCCTGAGCTGGTGGAAGGGGATGGGGAGCAGAATGTGGCCCCCACAATCCACGAGGAAATGGTTGGCGACCTGCTGCAGCATTTGGATTTATGCAAGTCAATGGGGCCGGATGGGATCCACCCGAGGGTACTGAGAGAACTGGTGGAGGAGCTGGCCAAGCCGCTTTCCATCATTTATCGGCAGTCATGGCTGTCGGGGGAGGTCCCACTTGACTGGCGGCTAGCAAACGTGATGCCCATCTACAAGAAGGGCCGGAGGGTAGACCCGGGGAACTATAGGCCTGTCAGTTTGACCTCAGTGCCAGGGAAGCTCATGGAGCAGATTATCTTGGGTGTCATCATGCGGCAGTTGCAGGGCAAGCAGGCGATCCGGCCTAGTCAGCATGGGTTTATGAAGGGCAGTTCCTGCTTGACGAACCTGATCTCCTTCTATGACAAGGTGACATGCTTAGTGGATGAGGGAAAGGCTGTGGACGTGGTCTACCTTGACTTCAGTAAGGCTTTTGACACCGTTCCCCACAGCATTCTCCTCAAGAAACTGGCTGCTCATGGCTTGGACTGGCGTACACTTTGGTGGGTTAAGAGCTGGCTGGATGGCCGGGCCCAGAGAGTTGTGGTGAATGGAGTCAAATCCAGTTGGAGGCCGGTCACTAGTGAAGTCCCCCAGGGCTCGGTGCTGGGACCAGTCCTCTTTAACATCTTCATCAATGATCTGGACGAGGGGATTGAGTGCACCCTCAGTAAATTTGCAGACGACACCAAGTTAGGTGCGTGTGTTGATCTGCTCGAGGGTAGGAAGGCTCTGCAGGAGGATCTGGATAGGCTGGACCGATGGGCCGAGGCCAACTGTATGAAGTTCAACAAGGCCAAGTGCCGGGTTCTGCACCTGGGGCCCAACAACCCCAAACAGCGCTACAGGCTGGGAGATGAGTGGTTAGAAAGCTGCCTGTCAGAGAAGGACCTGGGAGTATTGGTTGAAAGTCAGCTGAATATGAGCCAGCAGTGTGCTCAGGTGGCCAAGAAGGCCAGCAGCATCCTGGCTTGCGTAAGAAACAGCGTGGCCAGCAGGTCCAGGGAAGTGATTGTCCCCCTTTAACCGGCTCTGGTGAGGCTGCACCTCAAGTACTGCGTTCAGTTTTGGGCCCCTCGCTACAAGAATTACATGGAGGTGCTTGAGCGAGTCCAGAGAAGGGCTACGAAGCTGGTGAAGGGTCTGGAGAACAAGTCTTACGAGGAGCGGCTGAGGGAGCTGGGACTGTTCAGCCTGGAGAAGAGGAGGCTCAGGGGTGACCTTATCGCACTCTACAAGTACCTGAAAGGAGGCTGTAGCGAGGTGGTGGTTGGTCTATTCTCCCATGTGCCTGGTGACAGGACAAGGGGGAATGGGTTAAAGTTGCGCCAGGGGAGGTTTAGGTTGGATATTAGGAAGAACTTCTTTACTGAACGGGTTGTTAGTCACTGGAATAGGCTGCCCAGGGAAGTGGTTGAGTCCCCATCCCTGGAGGTCTTTAAAAGATGTTTAGATGTAGAGCTTAGGGATATGGTTTAGTGGAAGATTTGTTAGCGTTAGGTCAGAGGTTGGACTCGGTGATCTTGGAGGTCTCTTCCAACCCAGACTATTCTGTGATTCTGTGATATACAAACCTAAGAAACCACAGTGCAGTGCACTGGGATGGCTTCATTATGTGCTTCCTCTGACACTATACACGATGGCA
>NC_048912.1:205902-208529 GCF_011077185.1 Oxyura jamaicensis
TGGGATGGCTTCATTATGTGCTTCCTCTGACACTATACACGATGGCATAATGGGGTTGCCACAAGCAGAGGGGCATAGGAAAGAAATTGGCCAGGGCAAAGGTCTGGCAGGCTGTGTGACTTGGTGCAAGGGCCGTAATATCTTCCAATGTGTTCAGGTCCTTGTTACTGCAGAATATCTTGGTGAGCAACTGCCACAGCTCCCCTTAAAAGCATGTCAATTTTAAAGCTAGTTCAGTACATGTAGAATCAGCAATGCATATGGAAGACACAAAGGAATTAAATCTTCCCTTCACCTCTGCTGTTGGGCCATACCTGACTTTATCTGGATAAGTGATTCACCAGCTGTGTGCCTTATTCTGGCTGTAAATCCTGTTTCTGTAGCCCTGAAATGCAGTGATCCCATAGGCAAGAGCAAACTGCCTCAGCCTGGCAGCATCATCCTCTGAGTTGTTTACTGAATTACAGGGACTGCAGGCGAATGTGTCCATGAGCATCCCGGCTCTAACCTACAGACCCCAGCTTATCACCCTTGGGCATTACTGCAGGTTGAAAATAGCTTTTATATCTCAGCCTGCCAAAGAGCCTTTTGGAGGCTATTAACTGCAAGAGTCTAAAGAACAGGTTGAATGAGCAGCCATGAAGACAGGCCTGGATATTGTCATCCTTTCTCTGTGCATGGGAAGGACACTGACTTCTAAGTGTGAAATGTGTTGATTCGTGTCAGTATGGAACAATGCTAGGGCCGCATGATGAAATATAACCTTCTGTTTAAGAAAAACAGAGTGATTAGCGTACATAGTTCTTGTATCATGCAAAGGAAGGGTCCAGCAATTTGTGTAAATAGAGGGTTTGAAGGGCGAACATTGAGACTCGAGTCTGGGAGATAAGAGGACCAAGGAGTTTTTAGGAAACTGCTGACTTTTGCATTGGACACTGCCCAAGTCTCTGATATCCGGCAAAGAGATCCACCAAATAAGGAGAAAGGGGGAGTCGAAGGACAAAGCCTGGGAGGAAGACTCCGAGCGTTCAGCACAAGAGACCCCCAGAAAGACCACCAGAGACTGATACACATGCATCTGGAGAGGGTTTGGATTCTGGGAACTAATTATAATAACCCTGCCTTTTCTAGGAATAGTGATGAATATGTATTAGTCTAGGAGCATAAAAATCAGCCACCTGATGTAATAGGTGTGTGTCTTGGTGGAGCAGAGACTCCTGGCACACCCAGTGCTGTTTGCTTGCCTCTATTTGCTTAATAAATTACAAACTTTAATTAGAATCCTATTTGGGACTCAATCATTTATCTCATAAAGAGTCCACATTCCAGTAACAGCCAGTTATACTGCCACTGCCCAAGGAGAAGTGCTTGTTTTCTGCACTACATTTCTGTTTTTGTGCTTAGAATAGAGTAATCCTCTGGCCAGGGAAGAGGATTTACTCATGCAGCAGTCCAACAAAAGGTCTTATTAGTTGCCAGCTCTTGCTTGAAATGCACAAGCCTAAAGTCTCAGCTCAGGAGCTGATGCATAGAAGGATTGCAGGCTGGTTTTCCAAATCTCCCAACATTACTCAGCACTACCTTTGTAAGAATCCTGGTTCTGCCTGATGTCCATGTGTATGGGAATCTCTGCTGTTTTGGCTGGACTAGAGCCAGATGAGGCCTGCACATACAAAACCAAGACTGATCTCAAATGACCTAAGTGCTGGAGTCCTACAAGTATCCTATAACCAATATAACTAGTTCCATGTCCATCAAATACTCCTGCTCCGCCATCCTCTGAAGCCACAGGTTCTTCCAGGCTTTCTGTACCAGAGTCAAGAGGAGCACAGCAAAGATTTTATACTGGTTAATTAATAAACCAGAAAATTGTTTCCATGAAGTCCTACAGCCATGCACTTTTGGTTAGGAAAACCACTGTGTGTTTTGGAGTGTCTCAAACCCTGTGGCCAACGTGCTGTCTGAAGTGTGCGGGCAGTTTGATGGCAGGAGTTGCTTAGGGAAGAGATAAGGAAGGAAGCACTGTGCTGAATCTAAATGAGTAAAGGAGGACAGTTAAGACTGACAGTTCCCTTCTGGCTCTGGACCCTGAGCACTGTGAGCTGTGGACAAAAGGTCCTGCCAGGCAACAGACCATGAGGCTTCAAAGCCTGTGACAGCCTTCTGAAATCTCTCTTGCAGTCTTTCTCTTTGCAGAAGCAGACTGTGTAAGTACAAGCTGGCAAGGAGGATGTCACCCCTGTTCTTTGTTCTTTTCTCCAGGAAAAAAGGCCTAAAAGTGCCATCACAACTCAGGGTCTGCAGTATTCCTTCTCCTTCTCCGTCTCTTTCTCCGTCTCCTTCTCCTTCTCCTTCTCCTTCTCCTTCTCCTTTCCCTTCCCCTTCCCCCTCCCCTTCCTCTTCCTCTTCCTCTTCCTCTTCCTCTTCCTCTTCCTCTTCCTCTTCCTCTTCCTCTTCCTCTTCCTCTTCCTCTCCCTCTTCCTCTTCCTCTTCCTCTTCCTCTCCCTCTCCCTCTCCCTCTTTTTCTTTCTTTCTCTCTCTCTCTTTCTCTCTCTCTCTTTCTCTCTCCCTTTCTCTCTGTTCCTTCCTTCCTTCCTTCCTTCCTTCCTTCCTTCCTTCCTTCCTTC
>NC_048912.1:208539-218002 GCF_011077185.1 Oxyura jamaicensis
TTCCTTCCTTCCTTCCTTCCTTCCTTCCTTCCTTCCTTCCTTCCTTCTTTCCTTCCTTCCTTCCTTCCTTCGCCTTCCTTCCTTCGCCTTCCTTCCTTCTTTCCTTCCTATCCCATCCCCTTCCTTCCTTCCTTCCTTCCTTCCTTCCTTCCTTCCTTCCTTCCTTCCTTCCTTCCTTCCGAACATCTGCATCTGCTTCCCATTGAGGGCAAACAGCACAGCATGTGATTTTGGGGAAGACGAATGGTTCGGGCATGATTGTCCTCAGATTTTGTTCACCTTTGGCCACCTCAGAGGTATCTGGGCACAGAGCAGATAGGCCAGGATTTTCAGAAGCAGCCACTGATGCCATGAACATTTCAGTGATCTGCTCTAACACCTGTGAGACTCAAAAGCCTCCCCTCAGAAAACCTGAGCTGAGTGGGTGCTCCCAGGCTCCGACCCAAGGTCCCTCAGCTGGAGATGTCAGTGTCCTCCTGTATGGTCCCCTGTCCCCTCTGCAGGGTATTGCTGCTCTGAAATTGAGTTGATGGGATGAAAGCATCACTGCACCTCTGCTTCTTCTGAATGAGCTCCAGTGCCCTGGATATATTTGACTGTGTTGGTGACCGAAGCCAATACAGTGAGGTGGGATTCTGTTGCCAGACAGGTGCTGGTCTGGCAGCAGCTTCTGGGGTACTGGAGAGAGGCAGTGGAAGTCAGTAGTGTTGTAGCCAGGGCACACCAGTGCACATCTCCATGAGCCTGCCATTGCTGGCAGAGGTTGTAGGTAGAGCCTCAGTCCCTGATCTCCAGTTCTGACCATCAGGTGGTAGCAACAAGGCATTGTGGTCATCACAAAGCAGATGAGTCAAGGTCAACTCCAGCCAGAGTTAAATCCTAACTTTCCAAGCTGCCTCTTAAGAGAGGTGAAGTCTTTGGTGACTTTGTACCTCTGGTTAAAGGCTTTGCTTGACAGCTGGAGAGGAAACCTCACTTCTCTGTCAAGACAAGGGAAGCAGCAGACTCCTACGGTAGGTACATAAGATTAATATTGTGTTTACACAAAACACAACGATACAGCCAATTGTTCATGCATGGTGGGTTGGTAGTGATGGCTATAATATGCACAAAGAGTTTTTAGCTTATTGGAGTGGCTAACTGGTCTGGTCTAACTAACTGGGCTAACTGGTCAGGATTTAATGAAGTAAAAACTTGGTGTTAAGTACAAAGTACAAACTTACCTACAAGAGTCAAATGCACCTGCTGGCAGAAGGGTCTCAGAGGCTGGGCCCTTCACTGGCAGTGCTGGATGTGCCTTTTGGCCCCACTGCGAGGGTGACCGAGCAGCACATGCTGCAGCAGTGGGCACAGAGGCCTCCCAGCCACTCAGTGAACACAGCAGCCTTGGAAGAACATCCACTGGTGGACACTGCCTATGTTTACCACCACATTGAAGACTTCAAGGTTGAGTGATGCCATCATCCCAGATCTTGTGCTGCTGCTTTTACTACAGAAAATCTTTAATCCTCCTATCAAATTTCCCCTCACTGTTTTTAGGGAGTAGAACATTTTCAGGTAATTACTTTATTTTACAAAATTGTGGTGGCTTTATGAAAGGTGAGCTCATTGCTGCAGAGAAAATGACTGCTTTGGACCAAGGTGCACTTTGGTAGTACTGCAGCCACATATATGGGCTTTTTGTGGGGCTTTAGTGCTGGAGCTATGGAATGGGCAGGGTATGGTATGGCATGGCGTGATCATGGTATGTACTTTCTTGCGCAAAGACACGTCTCCCTGCAAGCCACCACCAGCAGCACCATGTTCCCAGGAGGGCAGTGTCTAGGCAGTTCACTTCCCAGCCCTGTAACATCTTGTTGCCTGAGTTTGGTCCTCCCAAAGCAGCCAGCTTGCCAGGGGCCTGCTGGATTTGCCCTGAAGCATGACCTGGTACCCCATAACCACAGGCCATGCCCAGGAGCCACACGTGGCACTGGGCACAAGTCATGTCATTCCTCTGCCACAGGTGTAGGGGACCAGGGCTGTGCCATTGCCCCTGGGCAGAGTCTGTTCCTGCCACCTTGGCAGCCTCAGGTTGTGCCTTTGGTGTGGGGCCAAACCAGAACTCCTCCTCTCTTGGTCAACTGGAGCACAAATCTGTGTTTCCAAAACCTGGTGAAAAAAGGCTTTTGACTTTAATATCTCTCAGTGCCTCTGGATTTGATAGTGAGCTGGCAGTCTCTTGGCACTCTTCATGAAGCATGCCTAAGTTTAAGTGTGAGCAACCTCCAGCTGATAACCTAGGGCTCACTAAGAGATCAGCTTATTGCCACGTCATTTCCATTTTCCTTAATTTCCTCATGTTGATTGTCTCTCCTTCCCCAGTCCCATCTGATAAGAGAAATAAATGTACAATTGATTCACATCCAGCACTCAGCGTTTCAGGAGAGGTCTCTCCAACCCTTTACTGATAGTGGGAATAATCACATTTAAACGTTATGGCTATATCTGGGACTGGTTTGGACTTGGGCACAGGGATTTAGTGCACAGGGTAGGTTCCCAGTAGTACAGCTCATAGCTATCCAGCAGTGTGAAGCCTTCCTGCACTCAGCTCCCCCAGTGGGCTCTGCCTGCTGCTCCAGGGCTGTGGGAGCCATATCCATGGGTGCAGTGCCAAAGTGGCACATGCAAGGCTGCGGTGAAATGCACTGTAACAGGACTGTGCTTTAAGCAGTAGGAAATACCACCTCTTTCACAAGAATCTCCACTATCTCATTGCTCTCCTGATAGATGGCTGTCCAAACAGAGCCCAGGGCTTTTGGACAATAGTGAGTCTTCTTGTTCTCTTCAGCGGGGTCAGGTCAGGTCTTACACAATGCCTCAGTGACAATGCAGACTTTACTTTGCCATGCACCATGCCCCATGGCCTGACACCTCGTACTTGATGCAAGGACCTCATAGCACAGGGGGCTCTGCAGGTTATCTGTCCTCAGGTACAGAAATGTTAGTTTGACTTTTCCCATCTTTTCTGACATTTGTCTCCATGCAGTACCTTAGGAACACCGGATTCACTCTTCCAACACAAAACATGAATTTTTCCACATAACCTGTTTTTTTCATCCTGTTTCTCCAGATCTTTTTTCCCCTGCTAGGAACATTTTTCTTCTTCCCCAGCTGTGCTCCAGGCTGACTGTCTATTTCAGAGGCAGGCTCACCTTGCATGGACCACCAAATAGCCTTAGTGTTTGAGTGAGACAAAGTGCAGGGCAGTTTGCATTTGGGTTCTCCATCCCTGCATACCCTTTACCTACAAAAGAACCTGATCTTGGCCCATCTTCCAGAGCTCCTGCAGCACTTATCTGCCAGGAAGGTCTGCTCTCAGGAGACTTTGTATGGCCTATAGTCCTGCTGAGCATGTAAGCTGTGGTTCAGGGACAAAGAAGAGGCAGAGGAAGTGCCTTTTTTCCTGAGTTGGGGCTACACTCTAGGGTTGCTGGGCTCAGTGGGTGAATGATTCTACTGCTTAGCAAGGCATTTCCCCCAGTCTGCCTGAGAAAAACAAACAAACAAACATGATTTTGATCCCTAGGGCTTCTGTAGAGTATTGCAGAGCTTCAATTCACCAGCCTGCACAACGAGTGCCTGAGTAGCACTTGAGGAGCAACCAATTAGCTCAATATAATGAGTCTTAAATAATTCCTTGTCATCTCCCTCTTATAGTGGTTGCCTGTGTCTTTTTGCTCAGGCATGTATTCAGGTTTCTATAGGCATTCAATCCCGTTTCTTTGCTTGCGTGATTACTTACAATTCTTGTTTAAATTATTCTCATTTTCACAGTGTAATTAGGAAGAGGAACAACCTTTGTTCTGTAGTTAAAAAGTAATTAACTATGCTTTTTGCTTCATGGTTGTTTTTTAATTAGGACTTTGTTGATGTCTTTTGTCCTTGGCAGAAAATAAGGGCTTGAGCATATATTGGATGCAGCTGTGCTGCCCAGGGCTGAGAGGGGGGGCTGCCTGTCCTGGCAGAATCCACAGAGGTGGCCACAGATGTTCCTGTTTGTACAGATGTTCCCCACCACATTCACATCCTTGGCCCATTGTAATCAGGGGCATTTCATCTGCCCTCAGCATTAAGGTAACTGGAAAAAGCTCTGTACAAGTGGGGTTTTGCCCATTTTTCTTTGTTTAGGTCTCTAAGTATTCCCTGGCACTTTTCTGCAGGACTGGGGCACCTACACCATCACTAGACAAGCCCTGTCCCTTCCTCATAGCTGTCATCAGCATGCCCCAGTTATCAAGCACCTGTCCTAGAGTGGTGTGCATATGACACCAGCATGGCTGAGGATGGAGACTTGTGTAGGGGTGTGCACTAGTATTAAGCAGTTCCTGAGGATTGAGAAGATATGCTCTGAAATCTAATTGCTTCCAGAGCTGCTGGTTACTGTGTAAGCAGTAGCAACATACACATGGGGCTGAGGAAGAAATGAACACTTAAATTCCTCAGACCAAAATATGTGGAGTTGCCCTGCTGTTTGCATTTCAGGCTGAAAAGTCCTCTGTATCCTGTAAAGGAACATCTTCACATTAAGGATATATTTCAAATGAGGAGTAGTAAAAGGATCCCCACACATGGCTGGGATAATGCAGGTGGGCTGGTAAACTGGGGGAGGAAATCACGAGCTTCAAAAAGCAGGCTCAGGCACCATGGCAGAGCAGTGCTTCATGCCAGCCAGGCTCCTCTCTGTTTAGTTTACAGGTAGGGTTGATGGAGAGAAGTGGGGCAAGTTGGTTGTTCTGAGAGGCACCTCTCTGGAAGGCATGTCTTAGGTATCTTTAAGTCCATGATTTTGCTTGAATTTACTTTTTTGTTCAGCATATGTAGACTCTGATGGCAAGGGGACAAACTTGGAGTTGAACTCCGGAGCAAGGGGCTAGGAAGGCACTGGTGGGGTTGGAGTGTGATGCAATTACTGGCATGGCACATGCCTGCAAGTTGTAGGTGCAGGTGGTTGGTGGCAGTGTGTTGGCTGGGATCAAGGCACTGCAACAGCTCCATCCAGCATGTATACTCATGTGGTAGGCCATTCTGGTTTGCTGCCATACACATGGTACCCATCATCTCAGTGCAGGAAGATGGTGAGGCATTGCTGGATCAGGGGTACAAGCAGCCATGTGTTCCCAGAAGGAGGTAGCCTTGAGACAGTTCAGTTTGCAAGAGGAGGAATCCTCATAGGACTGTTTGGTGGCTGTGCCCTGGACTGGAAGAGGATCGTGTGTCCCGTGTGCTGCTCCTCTGCACCTCCTGTCCTCACCCGCCTGGAACTTCTAGCCAGCTCTCACCTGAAGATCGCTGAGCAGAAATGTTCCTCAGGAGAGCCTGTGAGTTTTCCAGGCCCAAAGCATCTGTGTCCTGCCAGCTTGTTACTTGTGTTCCTTTGCTTGCTGTGCTCTGCTGACTGCTCCTGAGATTGGTCTCAGTTGACCTGACAGCTGGGCTTTGCTTCTTGCTGGTAAAAATCATATTTTTTTGTGTGCAAGTTTGGTTCATTCTTCATATATGCAAAGGAGATCAGTATCTCCCCTCTCTGCAGACCTCTTTCCTACCTGGTGACCTGCACCCTTGCCCATGGTTCCCACCCTTTATTACAGAATCATAGAATCACAGAATATTCTGAGTAGGAAAGAACCCACAAGGATCATCAAGTCCAACAGAGGACCACCTAAAAATCAGACCATATGTCCGAGAGCATTGTCCAAATGCTTCTCAAACTCTAGCAGGCTTGGTGCTGCGATCATTTTCCTTGGGAGCCAGTGCCCAACCACCCTCTCAGTGAAGAACCTTTTCCTACCACCCAGCCTGACCCTCCCCTATCCCAGCTCCATGCCATTCCCTCAGGTCCTGTCACTGTCCCCAGAGAGCAGAGCTCAGTGCCTGCCCCTCCGTTCCCCTTGGGAGGGAGCTGCAGGCTGCCATGAGGTCTCCCCTCAGCCTCCTGCTCTCTGGGATGAACAAACTGAGGAACCTCAGCCGCTCATCGTACTTCTTGCCCTCCAGAACCTTCACCATATTTGTAGCCCTCCTTTGGTTACTCTCTCATAGTTTTGTGTTCTTATTCTCTTGTGGCACCCAAATCTGCACACAGTGCTCAAGGTGAGGCCACACAAGTTTAGAGCTGACTGGGAGTTTATTGTTACTGCAGTCATGGTCCTCCAGCTTAAGGCTCTGGGGTTCCCAGCACCCATCATTGGTGTTGAAAACAGAGGCAAAGAAGGCATTAAATGCTGCAGTATGGGATGCTGGGGCAGGGAGCAGCCATGCCAGAGCAGGGAGCTCAGCTCACCTGGCATCCCAGAGATCGGATGCCATCCCATGCCATCCCATCTCTGCTCATCCACGATCACCCCATCTCTGCTGGAAGACCTCACCCCTCCTCCCTTGGAGCAAGGTCTCAGGCTGCCCTGCACCTGGGCTAGGTCAGAGGGAGGGGGTTATAGCCAAGAGGTGGAGGGCAGCCCCCAATGGCCGGGCATAGGACATGCAGTGCCAGCCTGGCTCTGCTACCTGCCTGCATCCAGGCAGAGTCGAGGCTGTCTCAGGGAAGCCAGCAGTTCTGTGAGGTACTTGCAGTGCAGGTGTATGTCTGGTGTGCATTTCCCCAACCAAACCCTGGCATGCTCCTTGGGCAGTCCTTGCACACATTCTCAGCTCTGCCTGCAGCCACTTGCTGCCCCCAGACCATCATCAGTGTGTCTGATGGTGAGGTCCAGTTCTGGATTTTCACAAGGTAGATGGGTGACAGGAGCTGTCACACCCAGCAGCATCAGCATGCCCCTCCTGCTAACCCTTCCTGTGTGAGTGCTGGGATTAAATGGATATTTTCCTTTAAGGAGCACTTTCAGTGCTGTTATGTAGGCCAAAAATATGAGATGTCATGCATATATTGAATGCAAAGTCAGGCATTTTTGAGGCTGATTCTGTTGGAAGATGCAAGATAATTACATGTTTAAAATCCTTTCAAGGGAGTTTGACACCAGGCAGCTGTCATGGTGGGTAGGGAAGCAGGCCAGACAGCGCCTGAGTGCCGGTAACAGGTGCTGACAAGCTGTGACACAGCACCGGCAGCTGCTCTTGCAGAGGAGCTCCAGGGGTCTCGGCTGACACCCGGGCAGGGGCTCAGACTTGCAGTGCTGCCTGCAGAGCCATGCTACGGCACTACAGCAGGGCCAGGCATGGATGCTTTTATGACAAACCATGCCCTGCCCCTCTGGATTTCATTTTTTTTTTTTTTTTCTTTTTTAATGCTTGTCAGATAATGGCTGCAATTGTTAGCTGAACATCGGTTTCAATGTTCTGAATGGCAGGTACTTTTGGATGGAGATTATTTGCATATAATAACACAAAGATTAATCTGTAGAACAGCTCTCCTGGAGCACAATGACATCTTCTGCTGTGCAGAGAACTGGGACAAAGCCCACTCCCCATTTGTAATCCCCTGGAAGCCACTAAATAGAACTTGAATGGTGCATAAGCAGGGCGAGGGCTGTGTGCCAGACTTCTCCTTGCAGAGAAGGATGTTATCCCAGATGCATTATTCAACAAAAGGTGTCAGTCCAGCTTTTTGCACTAGCTGAAAGAAAAATCATAGCCATTTGAAGCAAGCTTTTTGGGAACTAAAATTATCTTCACATTGCATTTCTTCTCCAGTAATGACAGCATTAAATTTTCTAAAATTCTGAGTCAGACGTCAAGAAATAGAGTAAATATGTAATTGGCTCAAATATCATGAAATTTAAAAAAGGATCAGAGTGCCAAGATGTTTTTCTTCTTTCTCCTTTTTCTAACTAAGCCTTTAAGAGTCTGGTACCATGGTTTTGGGGATGTGGGGGATGGGGACTTGCAAGGAGCTATAGAAATTTCCTGTTTCTTTTTGTTTTCTAAGGCCACTGCTTACTTGCTTTGGTCTCTACAATCATCTCTCACCAGCAAAGCACTTGCTTACATTTCCATGCTGTCAGGCCAGGGGCTCACGTGAACCCCTTCATTCTCCATTTCCTAAGGTATTTTTGCCGATGACCAAGCGTAGCATCTGTAAGAGACAGGAGCCGTTAGTATTATAACTAACAGTTGAATGTAAAATGAAGAGAAAAAAACCCTGTCCATTCCCTCTCCTTCACTGACACTTGTATTGGCCAAAGAAGCACCTGCAATTTGTACAGGGCAGGAGTTTCTCTTACCAGCTTGTCTGTTTGCAGCAGGGCACAGGGGCTGTGGATGTGAACTTCTCTCCAGACCGAGCCAACAGACCCCCTACAATAGTGCCCTAGACAAGGAACTGTGCCCGTGGGCTGGTCCCACTGGCCCTTGCTATCTAGGCCCCTGTTACTACTGCCCTGGCAGTCCTCTCTGCACAGATGTGAAAGTTAGCTGCAGCCCTGAGCAATGAGCATTGCTTGGTGCCCACAGTCATCCATTCTTTCTGGAGACCTTCCCCAGGCTCTTGCCCACTCTGGGAAGCAGCCTCTTGTCCAAAAGCTTGCTGGGTGCCAGGGCAGTGGGCACCACTGGGTTTGCGATGGGCATGCAGATGTGGCAGAGAGGTGCTGTCTATCCCAGCTACCTCCTGCACTCCTCTGCCCATAACCAGGGCCACTTCATCTGCTCTCCTCTCCTGCAGTAGATCTGGCTCCTCACGTTCATCATCTCTGTCTGCTTGCTTCTCTGTGTTGCTCCCACTTTACAGAGCACTTGTGCAGACTGGCCAATGTGGAAGCTGCCTTGGATGGACTCCTCACTCCTGCCCCTGCCAGCTGAAACGGACAAGACAGAATACATTTCCTTTGGGCATCTTTCCTGGCAAAGTGAGGGAGCTGGAAGATGTTATTGTGAGCCCACTCTCCATCATATTTGAGAGGTCATGAAGAACAGGAGAGGTGCCTGAGGACTGAAAGAAAGCCCATGTCACTCCAGTCTTCAAAACGGCAAGAAGAGGACCCAGGAAACTACAGGCCACTCAGCCTCACCTCCATCCCTGGAAAGGTGATGGAATCACTCAACGTGAAAGTAATTGCCAAGCACATGGAGGAGAAGAAGGTGATCAGGAGTAATCAGCATGGGTACACCAAGGGGAAATCATGCTTGACCAATCTGATAGCCTTCTGTGATGAAGAGACTAGCTGGGCGGTTGAGTGGGGAGCAGTGGATATTGTCTACATTAGCAAGGCTTTTGACAATGTCTCCCATAACATCCTCATAGGCAAGATCAGGAAGTGTGGGATGGATGAGTGGACAGTGAGGTGGATTGAGAACTGGCTGGATGGCAGAGCTCAGAGGGTTGTGGTCAACAGTGAGGAATCTAATCTGAGGCCTGTAGCTAGTGGTGTCCCCCAGGGGTCACTACTGGGTCCAGTGTTGTTCAACATACTCATCAACAACCCGGACAATGGAACAGAGTAAACTCTCAGCAGGTTTGTGGATGACACAA
>NC_048912.1:218402-224351 GCF_011077185.1 Oxyura jamaicensis
GGGCTGTGCTGCCATTCAGAGGGACCTCGACAGGCTGGAGGGTTGGGCCGAGAGGAACCTCATGAGGTTCAACAAGGGCAAGTGCAGGGTCCTGCACCTAGGTAGGAATAACCCCAAGTACCTGTACAGGCTGGGGACTGACCTGATAGAGAGCAGCTCTGCAGAGAGGGACCTGGGAGTCCTGGTGGGCAGCAGGCTGACCATGAGCCAGCAATGTGCCCTTTTGGCCTTCTTGGCCCCAACGGTCTCCTCGGGTGTATTTGGAAGAGTGTTGCCAGCAGGTCAAGGGAGGTGATCCTGCCCCTCTGCTCAGGCCTGGTGAGGCCACACCTGGAGCATTGTGTCCACATCTGGTCTCCCCAGTACAGGAGGGACATGGAGCTCCTGGAGTGAGTCCAGAGGAGGGCTGTGAAGATGATCAGGGGATTGCAGCACCTGTTGTATGAGGACAGGGTGAGAGCTGGGTCTGTTTATCCTGGGTAAAGAGAAGATTGAGGGGAGATCTCATCAATGTGTATAAATGTCTGAGGGGAGAGTGTTGAGTGGATGGAGCCGGTCTCTTTTCAGTTGTGCCCAGCGACAGGACGAGAGGCAATGGGCACAAACTGAAGCCCAGGAGGTTCCAGCTCAATATGAGGGGGTACTTCTTTACTGTGAGGGTGACAAAACACTGGGACAGGTTGCCCAGAGAGGTTGTGGAGTCTCCTTCTCCAGTGATATTCAAACCCTGCCTGGATGCCATCCTGTGCAACGTGCTCTAGGTGATCCTGCCTGGCAGGGATGTTGGACCAGATGATCATCAGAGGTCCATTCCAACCTCATTATGTGATTCTGTGTTCTTGCAAATACACAGAGGAAAGTTCCTCTTTGCTCAGCACACAATTTCCATCTTAACCTTTCTTAGGCCAGTACTGTAAATAATGTAGGTCAACAACCTTTCTTAGGCCAATTGTCTTCCAAAATCACACTCTGCTTTGTGACCTAACCCAACCTTTACCAAAAATTAGTGGGAATCTCATCAGAGCCAGCACACTTTGGACTGGTGTCTTTCTCTTTGTTTTCCTGGTTTCTAGCACAATAGAGGGAGTGAAAGGAAGAAAGGTTCTGCACTCTTGCCTCATCTGGCATCACATACACTTTAATAAGATGCTGAGCACTTTTGTTCCCAGGCATAGCAGTTACACAGGTCATGCTGTAGGACGCTGCTCTCAGCCAAAGTGTAGCTGTTTGTTAGCACATAGTATAAAATGGATTTCTGAACCTGATCCAGGAAAAACAGGACTGGCAGGGGACTCAAAGCGTTGAATCCTTGCCTTTTTATAAAAATGGGAAAAGCACAAGTACCATTTTGTCACACTTATTTGTGAGTGGGAGGTAAAGCAGCTGTGCAACTATGGGTCTCCTGCATGGCAGAAGCTGTTCCCACATTGGTGTGTGTCCGTATCATTATGTCAGGGAAGTGCAGCAACATCTATCACACATCCAAGAGCAGATCTGCTGAATGCTTGTAAGCAGTCCAATGCAGGCACAGGGAGAGAGGAAATCCTCTAGGACTCCACCTGCTGCTCGTCACTGGCAGGCCGCCACCTGGGCACGGGCTGCCAGCAGCCAGCCTCAAATGCTGACCTCTGCCTACGTGCAGCTGGGGGGTCCTTGTGGTTCTGTATCCAGATGTCAAAGGGAAAAAAAAAAAAAAAATAATTCTGCCTCAATCAGAGTCTTTTTGGAATTCAAGAAAGATAACACCTGTTTCTTTATTTGTATGAAGATGAAGCAAAAATCATAATGTCAGTGTCCTTTTTAGTAGCTGGTCTGCCAAATTTACCATCTAATCTCACGTATGGCAGCCTCTGAGTCTCCTTATCTCTGGCTGTACTAGCAATGCATTTGATCAGCTCCAGCAGTTGTGGATGAAACTACATCTGGCTCCATTTGCAAATGATATGTCATGTTGAAGTGTTTTATGTAATTTGTTGTTGTTGTTGTTTTTTTGTTAAAAATGAAAGAGAAGGTAACGTGATTGGAAATGTCAGGCTTTGTGTGGTGTGGGTGGGATGCCTGTAATTTCTCAGCCAGAGTAAAACTGTGTTATTGAGGAGCTCTATAAAGGCAGACAAGCTGAAAACATGTTTTTTTAAAACAACACACAAGAGGTTTACGATCTGTCATATGCGTCTAATTGGCTTTTATTATATGTGCATGTTGATAGCCTCCAAATATGTGCCCCATCATTCATCCTCTGCTGCTGTGCCTCACACATTGCCTCCTGTGGCTGTGCTGTCATGCTGCTGGCCGGGCAGCCCACAGACTTTGCCATGCCTCTGCTCCCATCCATCTCCCCATCCCTTCTGAGTGCACCCCCTTTTAAAAGGAGACATTTTTCCCTGGTGATTATTGTTCATTTTATTTCAATAAGACTGAAAACCCCTTCGTATGCTAGATGATGTGCAGAGAGAGAAATGTTTGTTTCTGGAAGAATATGAATATTAGAAAAAATTAACAAATAGTCAGAGAAGGTATGTGAAGTCTTCAGCTGCTGATTGCTGGGTATGCCACCTCAGCCAAAGGACAGATCACTGACAGGTGCCTTTCACTGCAGATTGTCCTACACTTATCCCAGTGAGCATGGGTGTGGCTCTGAGCCAGCACCACCCTCCCTGCGGCTGTACCATCCTTTGCTTACTCACATTCACATGCCACATCTGCAAAAAGCAAGGTACAGAACCCCTGCCACCTCACCTCTCTCTCAGGGCGGCAGGAGACAAGCTAATAGCCTGAGATAACCCAGCTCACACAAAAGCTGAATGAATAATTTACTCCAGGGTATTTTTCTGGAAGCCATTTTACTGCAATCAGACTTTCTGTATGAACTGTCGATGTTTAGTGACTTATGTTTTTTTTTTTAAAAAGTTCCTAAAAATCCTTCATTTAAAGCACTTTCTTTAAAAAGTATATTTTTATTGTAAATTTATAATATAAAACATTTTAAATTATCAAAATGAAATGTATAAACTTGGTTGAAATATTACACTTTCAAAATGATTTTTGGCATGAATGTATGAACATGACAATTTTTTACATGCCTGCTTCAGAAGGAATTTTAAAATGTCAGAATTTCCTGAATAATAGTGATCCTGCTGCCCTCTCTCCTCTGACTTTGAGTGGGAAAATTCTGAGCTGCTTCATGCAGAGCATGGTGTATGTTCTCCAGGTGTTGAAAGCAGCTGCCAGGCTTCAAAGGCTGATTATGGGCTCCCCCTGCACAAGCGTTGCATGCCAGCATGTTCAGTCATTGGAGATGACATAAGATTGTTTCTGCTGTTGACAAATCTCCTCCTTTGGGTATTTCAATAACAGTCAACAAATTTCTTCAAAATTGCTCTCTGCAGCTCACAGTCCCGATAAGCAGATATACATACATAAAGTGCTCTCGCCAACACTGGTAATTTCCAAAAGTGGCAAAAAAGGGGGCAGAGCTGGTGAGAGCTGAAGTTGCACACCCTGGAACCTAGGGTCGGTCTGCTACTCCTGGGGAGAAGTAGCCAAGCAGCCTGGCAGAGGCTGGGGCTCTGTACCAGAGAAATTGCTGCCTCCCTCCTGCTGAGGAAGTGTGATCCTGGTCTGCTAGTCCTTCCTGTGCCTGTCTGGTGCTCCTTGGGCCCTTTGAGTTTGTGTTTTTATCTCTCATATGTAGCGACATTATCATATCAAAGGGAGCCCAAGCTCCCTCGACACTCATGGTATTGCCAGGGACTTTGCATGAGGGACATGGGTAATTACTTTTCTTCCTCTCTTGCTAGACATGAGAATTTATTAGCTACTTTATTCTGATTAGCTATTTTCTATCCTCCAGGACATCATCTCCTTCAGTAATACATATGAACGTTGTTTGATATGAGGAACAGTGTTTTGGTATTACAATCCCTGCTCACCTGGACGAGAGCCCAGGACAAAGAAAGAAGAGGAAGGGGATCTGCGCTGCTCTTTGGAGACAGACCAACATCCACCTACCAACCTGATGAGGCATTTAAAACTCTAGGATCATCTCATCTATAGCAAGTGTGGAAAAACAAAACAAATACATAACAAAACAAAATAAAATAACCATCCCTTTGAGAAGCAGATGTGACAGGTTCACTTTGCACAGTAGATTGTATTACACCTTTACCCAGCACACATGCAATATAAGAATTGATTCAGGTTCTTAAATCAGAGTTATTCACCCTGCCTTACAAGTGAAATTCATCTTTTCCTTCCTGGGCAGAGACAAAGCCTTCATCCTCAAAGCCATTGCTGCTGGGCATTCAGTGTCCTTGTCAGGCCAATCAGCTGTGAATAACTATCACATCCAATATAACCTCCTTTCTGCATGCAAAAAGAATTGACACACTTTCTTGTTTTCAGGCAAGCTGATCGTAAGCATGCATTCCCAGCCACATCCGTGCAAGCTGACACTGCCACAGAGGCATAGTAGCCCACAGCAAAATCAAACTCAACTGCAGATTATGCAAGCCATCTACAATTGCTTTTTCAGGCTGCTTCTCCCACTGAGAGTTGCTTTTAATATTAGTCTATTGATTTCCTTCCTGCCAACACTATCTTCTCAGCCCTCAGCATTTAGCGTGGCCAGCAGCTTCTGGGGATGGGCTCTGAACATTTGCCTCACCTGGCAGCAGCCTCTGCTTTGCTTTGTTTGGGTACAATTCCACCTCCCTGCTGGTCTGCATGTGTCAGGTTTTTCTGACATCAAATAAGAGGTATAAAGGGAGATTGCCACCATGCTGATGCTACCTCCATGCCATCCACACCGAGGCCATGTGCTCCAGCTTCAACGACTCGGAGCAGGTCACCTGTGGCACAGGGACATGCAAGGCATGTTGGTTTTGTCTTATAGGATTCCCGGCAGTGTTCCCTGTAGTCAGGACATAAAACAAGTAAAAGCAGCAGGAGAAAAGGAGTTAGCCCCTGGCTCTCTGGGGAAGCAGGGATTAATATTTCCATTCTCTAAATGGGAAAACTGAGGCATGGAAAGTGATGCAACATCAAGAAGAAAGGGGGCTGAGGCAGAGCTGACTGAACAGCAGAGAAAAACTACATATGGATTTTTCCCGTCGAGCATTCCTGTTTCTCCTGGTTTTGTTTATCCTTCATGCTCCCCATTGGGAACTCCACATCCAGCTCCACACACTCTATCTTACTCCATGGTGGGTCATGGATGTGCCGTTGTTTTCCTTCCAAGTGCCCTGCTTACTTTGCTGCTGTCTGGGTTTCTGGGTGGTGACTGCATCCTGTAACTGTTGCCT
Source organism: Oxyura jamaicensis (assembly GCF_011077185.1). NCBI lineage: Eukaryota > Metazoa > Chordata > Aves > Anseriformes > Anatidae > Oxyura > Oxyura jamaicensis. The sequence continues at coordinate 223,706 of NC_048912.1, forward strand.
TGCAGAGAGATGGGATATCTCATGCTTTGGACATGCTCAAAGCAGCCGTGTCCTTTGCATGGGCAGCCCATGTACCCTGCCACTGTCCTTGGCTTTGGGAAAGCAAGTTAGGAAAAAATGGTCACATAAAATGTCACACATGGAGCTGCACAAAGGCAGCACTGCCTGCTGCTCCTTGTCCCACCCAGCAGTGCCTGCCTCTCCATCTCTTTGTCCCTTGCCCTTCTGGCTGCCATACAGAATTGCAGTGGGGAAGGACACGGCACTGTAGCTACATATGAGAGCAGGGCTGATGGGGGTTGCCAGGCTGAAATAAAAAGAAAGAAGAAAGAGAAAAGTAGTATTTGTGGCCTGGAGCAGAAGCAGCATGGTCAGGCCGGGGCTGCCACTGAATGGTGCTCGACACAATCTTCTGGCTTTTTCTCCTACAAAGGGTGTGTGCCTCTGCCTTCCCACCCACTCTCTTGCAATTCCCCAGACCTTCTCTGCATCTGCAGCCCTGTGGACATCGGGGGTCCTAACCATACTAAAGGCAGCGCTCTTCTACTGCTAGGCTCTCTGCGTAGAGTATTTGGAGACTTTTTTCCTTCAAAGTATTTCATAACTTTTTTTTTTTTTTTTTTTTTTTTTTTTTTTTTTTTTTTTT
>NC_048912.1:224451-236474 GCF_011077185.1 Oxyura jamaicensis
TTTTTTTTTTTTTTTTTTTTTTTTTTTTTTTTTTTTTTTACAAAGACAAAACTAAATATCATCATGGTTTAAATTTCCCTTTTTGGACTAGAAGACAGAAGTATTTCTGTCTGTGAAGCAGAAGTAAATGAAAGCCAGCCACGGGCAGCACTGAAGTGCAGCAGCTTTGTTGGGGAGCACAGGACTCAGATGCTAAGCAGCATCGTACCTGGATGTGCAGGGAGGGGGCTGGTGAAAGCTACCTGTGCAAGCTTCCAATCTTGCAAAAATTGGAATTGGATTGTTAATGTTCTTTCTTAGTCCAGTTTCATTATGTTTAGTGTGTATGTGATTTTTGGTGTTTTCTTAAAATGATTAAACTAACTGAATTCAATAAATGTCATCATTAATGTGGACATCTAAAGAGTTAATACTACTGCTGAAGAGGTAGAGGGGGTCTCCCATTTGTGTCAGGCAGATCCTCACTGGCAAAGACTAACTGAGAGGTTTAAGAAAGTCAACCTCTGGCAGAAGCGAAATGGATGTAAGAAGTGTCTCTGCTCCTCTCCTGAGACCTGGGAGAATATCAGAAGTGCTCAAGAGCAAAATAGAGAAGGATGAAGCTGGAATTTTCTGTGGAGTTGTGGCAGCTCCTGGCAGCATGTGGGCTGACAGCAGACATGCCTGACTTGCTCCCATCTCACACCTCTGTCTAGGGCAGAGCAGCAGACGCAACACAGATATAACAAAGAGTAAGAATTGTTAGCCTTGCTTTGCTGTTGCCAAGACCCCCAACCTGGGCATTGTCTTAATTCTGCGGTGGAGAAATGAAGGGGCACAGATATAGGCAGAGCCTACCTCCATCTCTGCCAGTCATCCTTCAGGACCTCCCACTCTGCCCCTGCTCATAGTTCCCTTTACACCCCTTCCCTCCCGCCTGCCTTCACACAGCTTGACCTGGCTCTTCCCTTCCAGCCTCCTGCTCTGGCCCTCAAGGGCTGGCAGAGCTCAGCACACCACTGCAGCAATGCTTCTAAGCAGCAGTTGTATGAGGAAGACACAGAAAATGAGCCTTTAGCCTCCTGTTCTGACAAATTTAAATTAAATAAAAAAGCCCCAGCAGCCCTCTGTACAGGAAGACATCATAGCTGCAGTCACTTGGCTGTCTGGTTTGCTGCTGTTCTGCTGAGACAGCCTCCCCAGCTTGGCTTTAGAAACGAAAGGTACAAGCACAGAGCTCAGAAGTAGCTGCAGGGCTGGTCTGAGGAGAATTACCTGAGACACGCCCCCACACACACTGTGTGCTCCTGGGGGGCTTCATGTGTCTGAGGGGCTCATGTAAGCAAAGGTTCCACTGCCTTCCCCCAGCCTGGGGGGTGTGGGCAGCCCATGTCTGACCACCCTAACGTGAAACCCCCCAGGAGACCCAGGCACCGGCACTGCTCAAGCCTGGCTCTGTCATATCACTCCCGGCCATGGCCGGAGGAGGAGGGTAGCAGACCATGCCTCACCTGTCCCTGCCACAGGGGAGGCCATGGGTGGCTGTGGTCTGGCTGGCTGTGTGATCCCACACAGGTCACTGCCACCCTGCAGCACTCATGACCCCTCCTGGGTTAAAAGTTCAACTTTCACCCAAAAGCAAAATGTTCCTCCCCTTCACCACGGCATAAGCAGGCTAGAAATCTGATGAGAGCACAGCAAGCCAAGGGCAGTGTCACCAGGAAAAGAGCCTCCTTAGCTGGAAGAACAAAATATTAATGTTTTCAGAGCCCAAACAGCATGTTCTGTGTTCAGGGTTGCATTTCTTCCATCTTCACATCTGCACCTCCAGGACAGCCTGGCTGCCTTGTGCACATCCCAAGCCAGAGGACCGGCAGTGCCTGCTGAGCCCCGTGGCTCTGGCACTGCCTGCCCTGCAGGAGCCTGGCTGTGTCATGCTGCGAGCAGGGTGCCCGGGCAGGGACCACACTGGGCCTTTTTCTTTGCTCTGTGAAAGCCTGGTGTACTTGAAGAACTGTATAAATGTCAACCCACTGGCAGCACTCCCGGGTAAGACAGGGAAATGGGTGTCAGGGCCCAGAGGCATTGCTGATAGAAAGCCATTCTTCATGCAAAAAAAAAGGGTCCCAGAGCAGCTTCCTTTCTGACCCTCCTTCAGCTCTTGTTTTCGGAGGGTGCTGCAGAGAGCTGTCCAGGCTTTCAGAAAACATATTGGCTGGAGGTCAGCTCAAGGCCAGGCTTAGCAAGGATGCTGGAAGTGCCTTGGCAGTTCTCTTATGTGGCTGGTGCCAATCCCTCCAGACTGAGAGAGAAGAAAAATGAAGCAAACCTTACATCCTAACGACTAGGATTTGCTTATCATTTACCTGGTTTTCCCACTGATTTTTTTCCCCATCACTCATCAGGACAGACAGTGCTAGCACAGTGCCTGAGAAGATAGAGCCGCACTTGCCTGTGCTGCTTGCTTTGCTGCAGAGTGAGTGTGGCTGATGGTCAGCCAGACACACTGTGCCAAGGAGCTGTGTCAGAAAGGAAAAAAACAATCAAGTTGGGAAAACCCAATGTGAGGCTCAAGGCATCTCCTACCTCCTGTCTCACCTGAACTTCTGCCTCAGTTTCTTGTCTACCTTCAGCCGCCTCTCTGCCCAGGAAATGTGTGTAACCTCCAGCTTGTCTGAAGGCCCTGTGAAGCACTGTCTCATCTGCTCATCCCAAACAGTCTGCTGTGACTACAGCCTTTGGTGTCAGAATAATTCTGCCTTCTGATTTTGGCTCATCAGTGGCTGTAGAAACACAGCTGTGGCCTCTGTAGCTCTGTGTATGGCATGGAGTTCACACCAGCTGCTTTTCAGCAAGTGGTCAGATGCATCCTCCTCTGGCTCTGGTGGTCTGCCCAGGGCCTTCATCCTGACATGTCCATCCACAGGTGGTGGCTTGGGAGCAGAGAGGATCCCTCCTCCCCACTTCCCCCTTCTGCTGTGGGAGCAGAAAGCAAGGAGCCACCACCAAGTGTGGCAGAGCTGGTGTAGGATGGCGTGGGAAGCTGGGGACCAAAGAACTCTGAAAGTGCTGCTGTGTGTGGCTGCCAGTGCTCCCTGGGGGTGTCACACTCAGGACCCAGCAGCTCATGGAGTCACCAGTCAGGCACTGGCCTCGGGGTCTCAGAGATGAGGAAGAGAGAGCCCAGAGCACGGGGCAACTCTGGCATCCTGCCCATGCCCTGGCACTCATCACTACCCTTGTGGGAATGAGGGAAGGTTGATAGATGCCATCCCCCCCACCTTGTTTTTCCCAAGGTGCTTTTTCAATACAAAATGCCAGCGAGTCTGTGCAGTGTGAGTAACTATCTGCCCATTATGGCATCTGTGGTGAAAATTGCCTGCCAGACACCCAGGCAGGGGGTGCAGAAATGTACTGAAGAGCAGCCTGGGGGCATGAAAATGGAGTGTTGTTTTAACCCCCTGCCTTTTGCAGAAGGGCCTTCAAATGAGAAATACACTTCTCTCTGCCAACATCCATCAATCTCAGCTGAATGCACAGACAAGCCCCCTTCTCCCGAGGAACGTGAGTGAGTGCTGGCACAGTGTCAGGGGCCAGGAGGAGGAAAGCCACCCACAGGCAGCAGCACTGTGCACTGCTCTTCAGGCTCTTAGCACCACAAGGGCAGGATGGTGGCTTGGTTTTGCTGTAAGGAGGAGTACCTCGATGTCCAAGTACAAATTCAGTGTCCCAAGAAACTGGGTCTGGAGAGCCCAGAAGCTTGATGGCCATCATTAGGTGCTCCAGAGAAAATGTGGACACCCTAAATTAGCTATGGCGAAAATATGGATCCAGCCTCAGCTCTCATCTTGAGTTATGAGCATCATAGAAATCAATTGCTAGAGGACTTTCCCTGAACTGGTAGATGAGGGCTGGGGAAACAAAGTCCCAACCACTGTAAGTGAAGAGCAGGTTCAAGACCAACTGATGAAACTGAATGAGTACAAGTTTTAGTGGAGGACTTGTTAGTGTTAGGTCAGAGGTTGGACTCAGTGATCTTGGAGGTCTCTTCCAACCTAGATAATTCTGTGATTCTGTGAAGTCTATGGGGCCTGATGCTATGCATCCCAGTGTCCTGAGGGAACTGGCTGATGGAGTTGCCAAGCTTCTCTCCATCATATTTGAAAAGTCCTGGCATTCAGGTGAAGTCCCTGGTGACTGGAAAAAGGGAAACGTCACTCCCATTTGTAAAAAGTGTCAAAAATAGGACTTGAGGAACTACAGACTGGTGAGCCTCACCTCTGTGCCTGGGAAGATCATGGAAAAAGTCCACCTGGAAGCAATGTCAAGGCACTTGCAAGACCAGGAAGTGATCTGAGACAGACAGCATGGCTTCACCAAGCATAAATCCGGCCAGACCAACCTGGTGGTCTACTAGGATGGAGTGAGTGCATCAGTTGACAAGGTATGACCAATGTCATCTACCTGGCCTTCTGCAAGACCTTTGACATAGTCCCACATGACGTCCTGACTTCCGTAGTGGAGAGCCCTCAGCAAGTTTCAGTGGTGTAGTCAATACACCAGAAGGAAGGGATGCCAAAGGGACCTGAACAAGCTAAAAAAGAGGACCCATGTGAACCCAATGAGGATCAACAAGTCTAAGACCTGCACCTGGGTCAGAGCAATCCCAGACATGAGACCTGGGAGAAGAACTCATTGAGAGCAGCCTGCAGGGATGGACTTGGGGGTTCTGGTGGACGAAAAGCTCAACATGAGCCAGCAGCACGTGCCTGCAGCCCAGAAGGGCAACTGCAGAGGAGTGGGTAGCAGGTGGAGGGAGATGCTTGTGGCCCTCTGCTCTGCCCTCATAAGGCCTCATCTGGAGTCCTGCATCCAGGTCTGGGGCCCTCAGCACAAGAATGAGGTGGGTCTGTTAAAGCGGTCCAGAGGAGGTCCATGAAGTTGGTTAGAGGCCCTGGTGCTGGAGCACATCTCCTATGAAGAAAGGCTGAGAAGGCTGGGGCTGTTCAGCCTGAAGTAGAGAAGTCTCTGGGAAGACCTCAATGCAGCTTTTCATTACTTAAGGGGGGTGGAGGGCTTATAAAAAAGATGGAGAGTGACTTTTTTTCAGGCACACAATGACAAGACAAGGGGGAATGGTTTTAAACTAAAAGAGGGTAGATTTAGATTAGAGGTTAGGAGCAAATTCTTTGCTCAGGAGGTGCTGAGGCACTGAAACAGGTTGCCCAGAGAGGCTGTGGATGCCCCATCCCTGGAGGTTTTCAAGGTCAGGTTAGACAAGACCCTGGACAACCTGATCTAGTGGGCATTATCCCTGCCCATGGCAGGGCGGTTGGTCTTTGGGGTCCCTTCCAACTTGGGTTAGTCTGTGATTCCATGATTCTATGGGAAATCCACCACAGCCAAGGGGGCAGGATGAATTCACTACTGCTTCCCTAGGCTTATGCAAAGAGAAAGTCACTGGCATTTCTGTGTTGAGACAATTGCCTGGTTCAGGGCTCATCTACAACAGCCTCAGTTTTAGCACATCAGGACTTTCAGACATTTGACACTGTCTCCAGTGACCTGGGCTCACTTAATACAGTAGCACTGTCTCAGCTTCAGCAGAAAACCTGCCTGCGTTACCTGCTCATGAAGGTCATTTACCACCATCTTGCTGTACCAGGGTGCAGGGCTCTGCAGACAAGAATCATCCTGAAACATCCCAGAGGACTGGGAGGGGATAGGCACTCTGCCCTCCATTTCTGATGTCATCATGCAGTGTCTAGACAGCTCCAGTCACCATGTACAGAGCCACCCATGTCTGTAATGGTACCATTGCAAAGTGTGTACAACCTCTTGCTGTGCCTCAGTTTCCCAGTGTGTAAAACAGATTGCCATATCACTGCCCTGTTGCTGCTATACACTGTTGTTGTGCTTAGTGATGGTGGGTAAGCAGATCTCACTTACACATAATGAATAAAACTGCATCAGCAGAAGGGAGATCAAAACAGCAAAGTTGTCTGTTTTTCTCATCAGTGTTCCCATTAATGACTGCAGTTAACCTTCTTTGCCCTCACTTAAGATGGATCTGGCATGTTGGATTTTCTTTTACAGGCCTTAATTACCAATACATTTCCTGTTCTGGAGGACTGGTGGTCTAGTACATCTGAGCAGGCTTGTCTCTGTCATTTATTTATTTGTTTGTTTGTTTGTTTGTTTGTTTTTCCCTTCTATCCACACTGGCTTTGCTGTGTCAGCCAGAGCATCAGTCAGCCCACCTCCCTGGCAAGGGTTAGTGCTGCTTCCTGAACCTCTCCCTGGAGAGCAGAGCAGCTCCCATGGGTTCACCTATGCTTTATTCTGACAGCCCCTGTACCTCAGTGCATGCATATGGAAGCATCCTGCTCTACTCTGCGCTTGTGTGGCCTCACCTCGAGTACTGTGTGCAGTTCTGGGCACCACAGTACAAAAAGGTCATTAAACTGTTGGAGAATGTCCAGAGGAGGGCGATGAAGATGGTGAAGGGCCCAGAGGGGAAGACATATGAGGAGCAGCTGAGGTCACTGGGCCTGTTCAGCGTGGAGGAGGCTCGGGGGGACTTTATCACAGTCTACAAATTCTCGGGAGGGGGAGTGGAGAGGCAGGTGACCTATTCTCCGTAATCACCAGTGATAGGACCTGCAGGAATGGTGTTAAGCTGAGGCAGGGGAAGTTTAGGCTGGACATCAGGAGGAGGTTCTTCACCGAGAGGGTGGTCACACACTGGAACAGGCTCCCCAGTCAAGTAGTCACTGCACTAAGCAGCACTCACCACTTTTTCTCAGCTAACTTGCCTTTCTGAGAGCAAAACATTTTCCTGTGTTGCTGGAGCAGCTGCACTCTTAATTCAGTTAAGCACTTCCGCTGTTTTAATTTAATGCAAGCTGAGCTGGGCTCATTATCCACATTGATAAGGTTGTCCTCAGCCTTCTCTTCTTCAGACTATACAGTTCCAGCCCTCTCATCCTTTGCTTGTATAATGCATGCTCTGAGCACATAATTATCCTTGTGACACTTTGCAGGACTCTCTCTCTCCAATATGCCCACATCTCTTCTCGCAGGGGGGAACCAAGAACTGGATACAGTGCTCCAGGTTTAGTCTTACCAGAAGGATTTCCTCCTTCACCTTGCTGGCAATGCTCTTCCTAATGCTGCCCAGTTGGACACTTTTGCAAGGGCACATTGCTTTCTCATGTTCAACTTGTCCACCAGGATCCTGACCGGGTCATTAATGAAAATGTTAAACAGTCTTTGCCCTGCTAGTGAGCCTTGGGGGACACCACTGGCCTCCACCTGGACTTTGGGCCACTGATCACAACTCTTTGAGCCCAGCAGTTCAGCTAGTTTTAAGTCCGTGCCACTGTCCACTAATAGACCATAGTTCATTAGTTTGTCTGTGAGGATGTTATGGGACACAGTGTTGAAAGCCTTGTTAATGTCAAGATAAGCAATATCCACTGTCCTGGGTCTGTCTGGGATGGAGTTAACTTTCCCTGCAGCAGCCCACGCAGTGCTGTGCTCTCCACTCATAGCTAGAACAGCACTGGTATCACTCCAGTGTTCTGTCTATTGCTGCATAGTACTGGCACCGCATCAGGACTCCCTCCAAGCCCCCAAGAGCCAGAAGGCTGGGAGTGGGCAAGTGATGGGGAGGGGACATCACCAGGGCAGCTGACCTAAACAGACCAAAGGGATATTCCATAACACATGATGTCACACTCAGCAATAAAAAGGGGGGCTCTCGTGGGGGAGGAGGCTGTCCTCCTGAAAAACCATTATGTATTTTGAGGCCCTGCTTCCCAGGACGTGGCCAAACATCGCTCATTGATGGAAGTAGAGAATAACCTTTTTTGTTTTGTTTTGTTTTTCCACTTTCTCTCTGCACTTCCATGTTTTTTGTTTGTTTATTTTTATTTTTATTTTTTTTTCCTCTCCCTTTCCCTTTAATTAAATCATCCTGATCTCAAACCTCGAGCTCTTTGTGTCGTATTTTCTCCCCCTTCCTCTTTGAGGAGGGGGGAGTGAGAGAGCAGCCATGGTGGAACTCGGCTGCCCACCTGAATAAAACCACCACATCCCCTCAGCCACCAAGCTAGCCACTTTGCTATAGAAGGTTATCAAATTGATTGGGCATGATTTCTCCTTTGTAAATACATGCTGACTAGTTTGAATCAGCCTTTTGACCTTCATATGCTTGGAAATGAATTCTAGGAAGATTTGCCCCATCATCTTCCCAGGAAACTATGTGAGGCTGCCTGGTCTGTAGTTCCTTGGATCCTCTTTCTTGCCCTTTTTGAAGATAGGACTTTCTATCTAGATGTTTTATTTCTTCAGAAACCTCTCCTAATTGTCATGACTTTTCAAAGATAAACCTTGCAATGGCCTCGCAATGAGTGATATTGGACAGATCCATCAGCACATGTTGGTGTATCCTATCAGGTCCTATGGGCTTGTGTATGACAAGTTTGTTTAAACATTCCCTAATTCTCCCTCTTACCAGCATAAGTCTTCATTGCACCAGACGTTCCCCTGGTGTGGACCTGGGATTCCTGAGGGGAAATCTTACCAGTAAAGACCCAGACAAAGAAGGCATTGAGTACTATGATTTTTTCATGTGCATTGTCACCAGGTCCCCTACCCCATAGCCATAGTCCACATATTCTCTAGTCTTCCTTTGATTGCTGTTGTGCCTGCAGATATCTTTCTTGTTGTCCTTCACATCCTTAGAGACTTAACTCTATGTGAGTTTGGTTTTCCTAACCTCATCCCTGCACATTTATACAGTGTCTCTGCACTCCTTGTGCACTGTCCTCCCTGCTTCCACCTCCTACAGACTTCTTTATGCTTGGGTTTTGTCAGGAGTGCTTTGTTCAAGCACTCTTTTCTCTTCATGACTGCCTTCCACAGGATTCTTCTAAGGAGATGCCTCAAGATGCCAAAGTCAGTTGTCCTGAGTGCAGGGTAGTGACCCTGCTCGTTCCTTTCAGGATGCTGAACTCTATCATCTCGTAGTCACTGGAACCAAAGCTGCCCCCAGCCTTCACATCCCCAGCCAGTTCCTGTTGATAGGAATCAGATCAGAATTTTTCCCTTATTGACTTCTCACAGAATCACTGAATCATCTAGGTTGGAAGAGACCTCCAAGATCACCTAGTCCAACCACTGACCTAACACTAACAAGTCTTCCACTAAACCATATTGCTAAGCTCTATATCTAATGTCTTTTAAAGACCTCCAGGGATGGTGACTCAACCACTTCCCTGGGCAGCTCATTCCAATGCCTAACAACCCTTCCGGTAAAGAAATTCTTCCTAATATCCAAACATCTCAATCAGCTGTGTTAGGAAGTTGTCATCAGTGCACCCCAGAAACCTCCTAAATTGCTTGCACCCTGATGTATTGCCCCTCCAGTAGATAATGCAGAGGTTAAAGCCCACCATTAGAACCAGGGTCTACAAACATGAGGCTTCTTCCTGTTGTCTGAAGTTGCCGAGGCCTTTGCCTCATCTTCTTGCTCTTGATCAGGTTGTAGCAGACACCCACAACTATACCACCCATCTGAAGGCAGAACTCCACATACTCCTCCTGCTCCCTCACACAAAAGGCAACTCCGTTTCTTTGGTTTCTTTTAAGTGATAAGACACCAGGGGTGACCTACCCCATCCACGCAATTAAGTCAGGAATTTATGGAGAAAAAGGCTCACAAGTAACATCAAAAATGTGACAAAATGTTAAGAGGTCCTTCAGCCACACAGTTCCCAACTTTGTCTCTAGACCTTGCAACTTTACTCACAGTCTCCATTTGGGCAGACAACTGCATTTCACATTGCAGAGTAATCAAATCTGACAGCTGATGTCTGTCTCTCAGTTTCTCTCCCATCTCCCTCTGTTTTCTCTTTTCTCTCTTAGTATGGACTTTCATTTGTCTTATATTTAATGCTTTCCCTTGTTTTCTGACAGATTTGAGATCTGCCTGAATATGGTCATATTCCAAATGTCATGTCCACTCATGTAATGCCTGTATTTTCCTGCCAGATTTTGCCTTTCCTAAGTAGGATGCAGCTTTCTGCAGAAAGTGCTGCACTGCTCTGTTTCCAGTGTCACAGCTGTGACCATTGCCCAGGATGGCCTTCCCCCAGGCACAAACATCACCTGCTTGTAGTAACTGCTCTGGGAAGAGAAAGGGCTGTGGCTTGTGAACATGCAAAGTATGCACAGACATGGTGTTTTCCATTGGTATTTTAGATGAAGGGCAGAGGCATATCTCCTGTGCTGCCGTACTGATGAAAGCAATGCACAGACTGGAGAAGTGATTTGGCTAAGCCACCCAGCTGATCAATGACTTTCAGCCCCAAGCAGATCTGGTTATATGCTCATATTACAGTCAGTAGATGCTAATGCACTAAAACTCTTGGCTCTAATACAGTGGTTTTCACAGAGACACTCTTCAAAGTGGCTGGGGATCTAAGAACAAAGGTAGTATGGGGACAGTTCCTCCTAACTGGAGACAATTCCTTTCTCACCCACTTGGTGAGAAAGGAATCTTGTGCAAGTACCTGGACCTACTGCTCTGCCCAGCCCTCCCAAAGGTTCTGGTTTGCATCAGCTTTCCATGGCCAGATTGCTTGTTTTGATGTTTTCCTCATGCTGTCTACACTGCTTTTCTCTTCCTTCATTCTAATCATGGCACACACTGTGGGTAATGAGTGATGGCCAGACAGGTACAGGGCAGGTTCCTTTTTTCAAAAAGGAGGGAGGACCAGTCAGGTATGCAGGGCCCCTGGTTTCTTGGCACATATTTCCCTATGGTATGGGCAGAAATGCAGTGCTATATGTAGCCATGGGCTTGTGTACCTCTTGGCAGCAATAGAAGTGGAGAGGAAAGCAGGCTGAGGTATCCTGGGCTGCACTGTAGAGTTTATAAAGGAACCCAGGCAGGTATACCTGGGACCCAGGAGCAGCTGGGTCCTGTCTGCATGCTGTAAAAAGGTGGGTTCTGGCACAGATGTGAATTTGCCAAGTATCTCCATATCCTTGTAGACATTTATACACTTACCAGCCACAGCAAAGCAGGGAGAAATGCTCATTTCTGCTGTGTTTAATGGCTGTATGAGGTGCAACTTCTCACCTGAGCTTGGGGAAGGGATGGAAGGTAGCAACTAAATTTCTAAAATTACAAACCTTAAAATATCACAGAGTAATTCATACCTTTACAGAATCACAGAATGGCTGAGGTTGGAATGGACCTCTGAAGATCATCTGGTCCAACACCCCTGCCAAGCAGGATCACCTAGAGCATGTTGCACAGGATGGCATCCAGGCAGGGTTTGAATATCTCCAGAGAAGGAGACTCCACAGCCTCTCTGGGCAACCTGTCCCAGTGCTCTGTCACCCTCACAATAAAGAATTGCCCTCTCACATTCTCCCATGCTTCGGTTTGTGCCCATTGCTTCTCATCCTGTCACTGGGCACAACTGAAAAGAAACCGGCTCTCAACGCTCTCCCCTTAGATATTTATATCCATTAGTGAGGTCTCCCCTCTTTTCCAGGCTAAACAGGCCCAGCTCTCTCAGCCTGTGCTCATACAACAGGTGCTCCAGTCCTCTAATTATCTTCACAGCCCTCCTCTTGGCTTGCTCCAGGAGCTCCATGTCCCTCCTGTACTAGGGAGACCAGATGTGGACACAATGCTCCAGGTGTGGCCTCATCAGGTCTGAGCAGAGGGGCAGGATCACCTCCCTTGACCTGCTGGCAACACTCTTCCAAATGCACCCCAGAATACACTGGCCTTTTTGGCCAAAAGGGCACATTGCTGGCTCATGGTCAGCCTGCTGCCCACCAGGACTCCTAGGTCCCTCTCTGCAGAGCTGCTCTCTATCAGGTCAGTCCCCAGCCTGTACAGGTACTTGGGGTTATTCCTACCTAGGTGCAGGACCCTGCACTTGCCCTTGTTGAACCTCATGAGGTTCCTCTCGACCCAACCCTCCAGCCTGTCGAGGTCCCTCTGAATGGCAGCACAGCCC